>NC_142937.1:85328107-85560607 GCF_046866305.1 Octopus bimaculoides | reverse complement strand
CACCCACCCGACTTCTAGGGGTATTTACCCAATTTTCCAGGCTATTTTCAGAGCTATCCCGTGTTCGAAATTTACTTTTTGCTTTAGATTCAATTTTATCTATCCCGCGTTCGAAATTTAATTTATTTTCTGTAAAATACCAACCCACTTAACGCTTCTAAGTTTATGTAATATATATATTCACAACAATAACAATAAAACAACAAATGTTTGTAAATAATATAATATACAGTGAATATCAGTGTTGCCCTACCTTGCATTGTCATCTGTCCCTCCATGCATACGGTTATAGACAATGTATTTCATGTTAGATTGAGTAATTATTTACTTTACTAGAGTGACGTACAGTCACACGCATGCAAGCATACATACATACATACATACATACATACATACATACATACATACATACACACATACATACATACATAAATACCCATATATACACATATACATGCATGCATAAATACGTGCACATATCCAGATATATATATATATATATTCATACGTACATACGTATGTACGTACCTACACATACTCGGGCACGCATACACACACACACTCTCTCTGTGTCTGTCTGTCTCTCACTCTCTCTATCTCTCTTACACTCACACACGCACACACACACATACACACACATACGTGAAATTATAAGAGGTATAATATAGAAGTATTGCAAAATAAATTTACGCTATCTTTAGTAATGCCAGTAATTATTATGATAATGGTTATCTTTCTCGACCTACTGCTGTCCAACGACTAAGATAATATAAAACTGTATTTGCCAATCCCGTTGGATCTTGGGGTAATTACTGAAAATGTCCGGTTATTCAAAGATATATGTGAATGACCTTCTCTAGGTTAGTGAGCGGTTTCAAGGTAGGAGGAAGGCATTACATCTCAATATGCGGAGCAAAAATCCTGGCTGTCACACATTTAAGGTCTTCTCTTCCAGAAGGTTTAAAAGAACAAAATCAATGACAATAGTAACAATAGCTGTTGCGGGTCCGAAGGGGGCACCAGGAAAGCTCTGGAGTCATTAAATAAATCGTTCTGTCTCCGTTTCTAGAAGTTAACCAAGAATCCTTAAGAACGTCCTTTTCCAGCCTCAGAGCAGCAGCAACAGCAACAATAACAACGAAAATTAAACGACCTGGAAGTAGCCCTTCACAGAAGTACTATTCCATCCACTAGATGAAGCCTAGATCAGGAGATAAAGACAATTAGAAAGCGTGGGTATACTTTTTATGGGGAGATGCTCTTCGGTGAAGATTCATTCTCTTGTGAAAAGTCCTTTCTTCCGGCAAGAGAAGTATCTAACTGATGAAAAGGAGTCTTGTCTCTTATGAAAGGAAACCTACCTCAGGTGGTATACAATCCATCCCTCTACATGAATTAAATGGTCTTCACAACCATTCGAAAGATCAATAAAGATGCAATAAAAAAAACCTTTATGAAATCTGTGAGGACGATCTTGACAAAGAGCTGATCGGGCAGGAGATGGGATCAAACAACAGAGAACCTGAAAATGATAAAATATTAGTAAAAGTTACCTGGAATACTTACATCATTTTACCTGTCAACTATTCAAAGAACTTGAGTCCTTATTTGTCCGTACAACCAAGGAAGTCTTCAATGATAAATTAAAGAAATACAATTTTATGTGTATATATCTAGTTTTAATCAATGTTTTCTCATACTTTAGCGTCCCTTCGTCTTTGTGTAACTCGTCTTTCCCACCCCACATACATTTGTATGTCCTTTACATCTTCTTGTTTTTCTTCATGCTATATTTGTTGTTGGTAATAATGTTGTTGCTATCTTTACTTAATTTTCCATTTCCAGGGATAAAACACATCTGAAGAGAGATTAGTCTTTGAAACAAGTAGCTTTTCGTTTCTCAACTGATTCAAGATTTTATCTAGCTTATTGCTGTACTCTTGTTGCGATACTTTTACTTTTCTCCAGAATATTTTCTGGTCCTCGCTCGTGTTCTTGACAATACTGTCCTCAGTATATCTTGTGAAAGAGTACTCGTTGTTCTCATTCCATTCACCAAGTAGAGGGAACACATTCTGGTAAAATTGTTCATTCTTTTCAAAATCATTTAAATAGTAGGGTCGGACATCGCAATGTTGCAGCAACGTTGTTCTAAGCTGTTCGCTTTTTATTGAGAGACGTCTACGTCTCTGAAGGAGAGGATACTTAGGATCTACTTTTAACGGTTGTCTTTTATGAAATGGTCTCTTATATAATTTGTGTGCGAGTATCGGTGGATGGGGTACAAGTTTATATATATTTCTTCTTCTCCAGCGAATATACGATGGTATTTCTTCGCCTGGGTGAAGCCTTGCATATTTTTTAACTTTTTCTGCTGCAAGAATCGCTGGAAAATATTTAAATCAAAAATAAATTTTACATTTATTCAATTACTTATTCATTTTCTTTCTTCTTCGAATCTAATTTTACCTATTTAATCCTTTTTTATTAATTCTCATACACATGGTTCGTACGTCTGTCATTTCTAATGCATTGTCCATCGTTAAGTTACTTAATTCCCAATGGTCAATAGCATTAAACTAAGTAGGTACCAATCTGTCCCCAAATCCTTAAGCAGCGGAAGTACTATGGAACTAACGAGTGTTTGGTTTGTAGTATTTAATTTAAATCTTAGCACACTAAATTCTACCTACACAAGGTCAATGTTGTAGTCAAGGAGAGATTTTTCTCTCATTTGTTTTGTTCTACAAGAACCAATATAAAGCAGTAGGTCTTTGGATCTCTGTTGTTCTAAAAAGGATTACCGAAATATTTATTTCACAGAAACAGTGAGAGTTCTGGACCAAATAAATGCATACCAGATTTAGATGCATTTGGTCATAACACAAGGCTTATTGGAGACCACTGAAACGTTCATCTCACGCGACTATATCTACTCCCAAGAGAAATACCTGATTGATTTATTGATTAATATCTTTGGGTTGCAGTCAAACTATATTAGTTGACTTGATTAGAAGAGTAAAACAAGCTCAGATACGAAAGGCTGCTAAATTAATAGGCTAACAAGAAAAAAACAATGAGCTGTAGGTAGTTTGTATCCTGTCACAGCCTCACTTTCGTATCCACTACTCTTTTAACGATTCGATCTAATTGGCTGTTAGTAGGATTCACACTTCTAAGCAGCAGCGACATGTCGAATTTGACCAGCATTTGGTGACGTACAGCGTAGAATTCAGTTTCTCCCAAAAAGGAAAAGCCTCTTTTGAAAGAACATTGTTATATCAAGTAAAATATTTATCTCTCATCTACTTAACACTAGGAAAGCCATTGATAAGTATCAGGCTTATTCTTATCTATCTTTTAGGTCTGTTCAATTAGGGCTGCCTTTGAAATGCACCACTACCATCACAACAGCAACAATAACAGTATAGATCACTGTGATTCAGAAAAGGATCTGTTATTTAAACAAGATAAATAAACGGTGTTTCATTGGAATATTTACCTGTGTATTTATCTTTATCTTTATTCTATTCATCATTGCTAAGATTATCACCGAAGACTGGGTGCTTAGATTCACTTGCATCACATTTCTTACTCTAACAGGTGTTAATTACCCTCAACAAACATACTCTTCTACCATCGGGGCATCTTTAACTTTGACTAGGTATAGTAGAGCATAAATAAAACTTTTCGTCTGCTGCCGGATTATGGAGAAATCATTGCATGTGGAAGATTTGGATCCTCTCAACCGACCACATCTACTTAAGGAGATAGTTAACCCGACCACCTGACCCTTGAGTGCTTTAGTTTGGTCCATTCCCTTACAAAGATTTCATCCAACTCTACAGTCTAAAGATAACTTTCTTTCTTCCTCCTACAAGTTTTGGAAGCCTTAAAAAGAGCTCTAGCTATGGACATCATGTGAATACAAATGTCACATCAGGAAACTTCACCTTATCTACGGTGGTAACATGATTTATAGATCCAACATTTCTTGCCCACCACCATATCAAACATGTCTTCTTCATAGTCCAATGGAGTGATCTTTCACTCGCCGATCGGACTGCAAGATATAACACTCAAATCTCCCTCAAATCTTGCTTTCATTGTGTTAAAAGGGGAAAACATTTTGGATAATACAATCCTAATTACATTCGAGGTGTGAAAAAACGGCAGAATTATCGCAACTGAAACACCTTGGGGTATGGATTTGATGACTCAATGCTAGCCAGGATCAATAATACCTACACTATCAGCGGCCAGTGTGTGAACCTCTACGTGGTTGCTGATCTAAATTGTAATAGCAGTCAAATCTTCTTCAAATATGCACCATATTATCTTTAAAGAACTACACATAAAATAAGTAGTCCAAGGTATATTAAGCCAAAAGGGAAAAAAACGTGTTGGTAACGGCCCAAAAAAGTGCGAAATAATCTTTCGACGCCTCGAATTAACAATGCCTCCATATCTGACAGCATTCCTTCAATTTCTCTCAAATCATGTGTCCCAGAGATAATCTCTATTCTAGCCAAACCTTTCAATCTTCGCTTTATTTCTCTCTCTCTCTCTCTCTCTCTCTCTCTCTCTCTCTCTCTCTCTCTCTCTCTCTCTCTCTCTCTCTATCTCTCTCTCTCTCTCTCTCTCTCTCTCTCAAAGAAAAGGCCAGGCGACTGATCAGTATGAAGTTATTCACCAACATACACCATCCCCTGGCTCCCAGACGTGCTATCTCCTCACTCTGCCGCTTCTATCCAAAGAAACATTTAAAATCATCACCTAACACTTAAGTCCCTTTAGTGGTGTTCTAAGAATAATTTCTTCTCACCAGTGTAACAAGTCTGAAGCGTCACAGGCACTGTTATTAAAAATGCTGCAAAAATATAAGTCGAAAACAAGGTCTTTCGGGGTTTTTTTTTGCTTGTGCCACATTCGAAAAAAGAAACTAAAATACGTAGAAACTATGACAATGGAACGCTTTTGTCTCGGTCCATCAAGGTTGTAAATCTCAATCTAGCTAGAAAGATGTGAAGGAGTTGAGGAAGAAAAAAACAGAAAGAGAAATAGAGAGGGAAACCTTTTGAAAAAGGATAACGATACTAACAGGATTAAACATGATTTCAGCTAATCTAACAGCGATACACGGAAACAGAGAGATAGATAGATAGATAGATAGATAGATAGATAGATAGATAGATAGATAGATAGAGAGATAGATAGAGAGAGAGAGAGAGAGAGAGGGGGAGAGAGAGAGAGAGACAGACAGACAGAGACAGAGACAGGGACAGACAGACAGACAGACGACAGAGACAGAGATAGAGGAAGAGAGAGACCTGTAAAAGAACAGCGATTGTAGCTGGATAAAATAGGGTTTCATCTCGTGTCACGTGCTGTATTCACCCCACATCTCACTCTCACCTCAACACCCACACTAGCCAGTTTTACTTTCCTTCTTTTCCAAACTGTCTCCTTCTGGAATCCTCTCCTTATCCATAGTCTACTTGCAGTTTATTCAATAGGAACATGAAATGTATCGATCTCGAAGTGTTGGAGGACCTACAAAGACCATGAAGATCTGCAACTGCCGCCAACCGAAGCCATTAAAATAAAAGACCATCTCCATTGTGACTGACAACATACCTTCATCACATCTTGGGTTAAAAAAGTGATTCTGTTGCCTTAACTTCCAAGCAATATGAATGTGGAGTTTATCGTAGAAATCCAAACCCATGCTTAAGTCGAAACTGCATAAAGCTTCAGACGAAAGCAACCTCAGCCAATAGCAGACTATACATATATATATATGTATGTATGTATGTATGTATGTATGTATGTATGTATGTATGTATGTATGTATGTATGAATGATGAATATGTATCAGTGTGTTCTCACACACTGACATACACATACATACATACACACATTCACACGCATATAATGTATTTAGTCCCAAATCCACACATATTGGTGACGTCTCTCACGACTTTCGTGTATTTAGAGACTGTGTATGACGTTTATCACATTACAAACAACATCAGTGACGTGACTAATGTAAAACCGTCCATAGCTTTCAGAATTGTTTTTTCAGAATCTTACCCTCGTTACCATTTAGTACACTACACTAGGTTGTTGTTTTTTTTGGGGTTTTTTTTGGCATTTCCACCACGCAACAATAAATATATTAATGATTACTAGTGGGACCCTTGGAAATTCCACATTTCGAAAAGGGGATCTTTGTGGTTTTCGTCACTGTTTACAATTATCTTTAAAAAATTGTTTAATATATCATTTAGATGTAATTTTTTACGCTGAATCCGAATTTGTTATTCTTTTATTCCAGAAAAATTTTCCAAAAACGTTACAGGTATTCAAAGTTTTATAATTTTCAGAATGTTCGACCAATCAGAAAACAGCGGGTTCGCTGCCTCTTCCATCATCTAGGGTGGGTGCATCAGCATGTCAAAACATTAAACTAGCTACGCGAGCAAATTAAATATTTAAAAGCAACGAACAAACAAACCAACTGGAGTCGCTAGAAATAACAGTTGAAACAGTAAAATATACTCGAGCAAAGTTAATATTAAAACATCCGCGGGCAAATTAAATATTCAAAAGCTACGAACAAGCCAACAGAAGCTGCTAGAAATAACAGTGAAAACATTATTTAAAACAAACATCTATTAGTTAAAATAATTCAAGAACGAAAGTTTGCAATTCAATCTAGGATTTTATAAAATAAATTCTTTCTCGTATCTCCTTCACATAAATTCACAAAGAGTCAACCATGTCCAGGTACTTTCAATTTGTTGAGTGTCAAACAATATATTAGTTTGACAATATATTGTCAAACCAATATATTAGTTTGACAATATATTGTCAAACCAATATATTAGTTTGACAATATATTGGTCAAACTAAAAGCAGTCTACGCCAGAGGATGACGGTACATAGATCCCAGATTAAAATACGAGAATACAGAAAAAATTTGGTTTAAACGAGCACATCGATATTTGCGCCACTAACGAACAACCCAACTTTAGAATTTTTCCCCTCTATAAATTCAGGGGCAATGCAACCTATAATCAGCGCATTAGCAAAGAAGCGCAAAATATAAACCTATTTTGAATACCGCCACCACCACAGATGAAACTACTACAAGAATTTAGAATAATTCCAACCACTACTGCTACGACCACAACAGGTCACTTTTAGGTCATTTGACCATTAAAGAAGATTCAACGAACATTTTACTGTGTCACAGCACTCCCGGATACAGGAGGCAGTCGAAAAAGCCAGCTTCTATATATGGCTGAAGCGAGAAGACCAAAAATGGCTTGAAAGCCATAACATGCCGACCGGGAAATAGCGTCGCTAGGTGACACTTAAGCAGCATCGCTGATTGACAGGTTGCGGTCTCGTTCATGCCGCCCCCTCCTCCTGGTTCGAAGGCTTGTACGAACAAACAGCTGGTCGGTTCTGGCCGCTGGAACTGAAACTAATACGACACTGTTGGAAGGCAGGTTTAGAGAGGGCGCGGGCTAAGATTACGCACCCTTCCTCTCCATTGGTCAGTTGAGTACATACGCACTAATGCAAATGACGAATACATAACTACACATTTCGATCTCTCATGTCTCTAGGACTGTACATTGAATAATTTATCTCGTTTTCTCTAAATATTAACACTGAATACACATGAAACAACCATACACATCAAAATGTGTGTTGACAATTTACCGAACGCACAACACACACGTTAAAGTATATTTCAAATTTTCCTGCACTCTTGTAAACTCATTTATGTAGTTTTAAATGTTTGGTTATACTGCCAAAGCGTTATAAAAACATTTGGTTTAGAAGTCTCCGTCATCTCTATTTCTATTTTTTGTTCTACATATGCTTGCATTTAACCCACACAACGCTTTCAATTGGTCTAGGCGTTGCTGTCTCCGCCTTTCAGCAAACCATGTAAAAGAAAAACACCAACAAAAGCACAATAGAATTACACACAAATTGTTTGACAATAAAACGACAGCTATTTAATTTACCTCCCAAAGAACGTTAAATGGGAGTCAAATGGTCCATCCACCCAAGCCATTCACTCATATAATTCTACTTTTTCATATTAGTCATTTTAGAAGTTGCGTATCATTAGAGTAGAGACGGGCAGATAACCAAGATTGTTGTTAATCCTTCAGATATCAATACCACATAATGTGATAACTTCTGAGTGGTTACATAACGGGCGAGAAATAGCAGCCAAAATGAATTTCATGAGAAATTTGACCCTACTTTCAATACTGAGAGGTCACTATTAGCAATTATTCTGTTGTTATTCTAAAAAATTTCTCTAAAATAATAACCGAGAAATTAAAGTGTGTGTGTGTGTGTGTGTGTGTGTGTATGTGTGTGTGTGTGTGTGTGTGTGTGTGTGTGTGTGTGTGTGTGTGTGTGTGTGTAACACTTCAATTATGCATAGTGATTAGTAATTTCATTCTGGATTGGAATCCTCGAACTTTCTATCACCCACAATAAAATTGTTCCTCTATAAATCTAGCCAGTTCCTTCATTTTTTTAGGTTGTTGTACTTACAGTCACACACACACACACACACACACACACACACACACATACACACATGCACACACATGCACACACACAGCTACTCTTAGGTATGTAAATCAAAGATTGCAAACACACCACGGCTTGACATCTTGTGCAAGTGTCTTCTACCGTAATCTCGGGTTGACCAGATTGACTTGTCATTGACTTGTCAATGGAATTTGGTCAGTGGAAATTGTGTGAAAGACAATCGTTCCTGTCCTTGGATATTAAATTCAATCCATCATCCGATTTAACGTCGTCAAAATGGCTCTTCGATGCTTTTCACGGAGTTCACACTAACAAACATTTAGACCAGGTCTCCAGTCTAAGGATAACACAACACACACACATACATACACAGAAATATGAACAAACGAAATCATACGCACGCACGTACGCAGGCACACATACACACTTGTGCGCGCGCATTTTTGCACGGCCACCACTTTCACATACTTTTATTGATGTACTCTTGCCTGTGACTTCTGTCTCCACATACAAACATCTTTGTTCATTCAGTTGTATCAAATATTTCCTTGATACAATAGAATGAAAAACAAAAGCGTTGTGCAATTGAATAAAGAAACTGATATCATAGAATGACTAAAACACTTTTGTCAACCTATCGTATCAGACATTACCCTTGATGCGATTCAATGACGACAAGGATCTCTTATGAAAGTTGAGAGCACAGACAAAAGTACATTAACAAAAGCATATGAACGCCGTGTTTGTCCTTCGAAGTCATTTGACTATAACTATTTGCCTTCTGAAGAAGTTTAAGAATTTATGCGGTCTATCGTCTCAAACCATGTTTTTCTACTTTCTAGTATTAACTATCTCAAAAGAAGAATAGAGTCGTTGCAGAGAAAGACTTCCAGATTTCGCTGATCCATCAGTAAGCCCTTGAACAAAAATTAAAGACTTGAATATGTCCGGGGTCAACTCATTCAATTTGAATTTCTCACACTCTCTGTTAACCACTCGAGCATAGGTGACGAAATCTTCATCATCACCTTTTTAACCAAATTTAAACATTGCCAGCGCATATTGAACAGGGGACTTCTTTCATTGAAAAATTTCGATAAAATATTAATTGTTTCATCGAAACAAATGTCACCTGGTTTCTTCGACAGAATATAGTTACTATATTTTTCATGTTCGGCAGGGGATAACTTCCTTAAAAGCAGTCGTACTTTTTTCTCGTCGGACCAACTTTTACATTCTTCTTTGAAGATTTCTTTATATCTGCGAAAATATGCAGAGAAGATAATCCCTTCTTCTGGATTATAGCTGAATTTTTCTATTGAGTTTGTTTCGCTGTCTGCCGAGTTCGAACCTGAAGTATTTTCAGACTCCTTCTTTTCTTCATAATTATAAGATGTGAATTTGTGGAGATTTGGTTACTATTTTTAACGTTTGGCTCCTCTTTTATGTATTCTCCATTGATCTTCCTAGTTGAACACCTGTTTCTCTTCACTTTTCCTGACATGCCCTTTTAGTCTTGTAAATAACTGTGTTTGTATGTGCATGAGGTTCTTTCTGTGTGTTTGAGCATTGTGCGTGTGTTTGTTTTTCTCTGTATATGTATGCGTGTCTGTGTGGAAGTGGACGTGTTTGCGCAAATGTCTTTATTTCTGTGTATTTTTACGGATGTATACGTATGTGTGTGTGTGTGTGTGTATTGGAGTATGCTTATATGCATTTATATTTTTATCTGTATGTGCATGTGTGTTTGTATATGCATGTTTATGTCTATGTATGTGTATATGAGTGTATATGTTTGTGTACTGCGTTCATGTGTTTATGTGTGTGTGTGCATTTGCATTTGTGTGTGCTTGTGGGGCGGTATTTGTGTGTGTGTGTGTGTGTGTGTGTGTGTGTGTGTGTGTGTGTGTGTGTGTGTTTGTGTGTGTAGGCGTGCTTATGTTCGTGTGTTGTGTTTATATATATTAGTGTGTTTCTGTAACTCTGTGAAATTCAGAAGTTCTCTGGATTCCGCAGCATTCGTTACTCATAACTTTATCTTTCATTTCCTTCTCTTTCACCTCATTATCGGACACCACACCCATATACTTACATACCTTCATCCTACGTCAATGATCATATTACTTTATTATTGAAAACTGCCATTATCCAAACATTTACTTTTCCCGCTTCCATCTTTATTACAAGCTTGACACATCAACACCAAACTATATTTCAATATCTCTAAAAATTGAAGCAGATGCCACCAAAAACCTAGCACTTTTTCACTTTTAGAGTAAAGTTTAAGGTTGTCCTTGGGCATCATAACTGGAAAGAGAAAGAGGGAGAAGACCCAGTAGAAAATGAACGTCAAATTTGATCCAATGGTGTATATAATGAACAAGAGGAGAACTGTATAAAATTCACGGTCGTTTCAAAAGCAAAGCAATATCTCGTGAAAAACTTAGGTCAAAATACAGAAGACTCGCTAATAATCTGCGGGCAAAATTATACTAGAGTATATTTTGCTTCGTTTATCACTGATTTATTCATCATTGATCTGGGATAACCCTGTTCACTCAATTGTGAGCCATGTTATGCTTATTATGGATTGATTTGTGATAACAGGGGTTGGAGATCAGTCTAAGATTTTGCTTGTTCCACAAAAATATGCCCCAGCGATCACCCACAAGCTCAACTATCCAAAATGCATCGACTGTCTTTTGTGTTTAAATGATCGTGCCTCGAGGATGTGTATTTTTATATGGGTTTAGACTCTCATACCCAAAACATGTGACCAGTGAACAGGAAAAATAGGAAGGCGTCTGATCGTAACAAACGACGCAGATGAATGTATTCTCAACAGGAAAAGATAGAGATTATCAAGAAAATAAGTATGGGTGGAAGCTTCGGTATTGTAAGCCGTGAGTTTGATGTCAATGAATCTACCATTTGTTTCATTTACAAAGTGCGTGGAGATGATTCATTTATCACTGTTGCTTTTTTCGTGGGGTGGAGGGTGAACTCCACAACCTATGGTAAACGAGGACAGATGTATTATCACAAGCTAAAACAGGAGACGAGGAATGTTTTTTGGTCTCGTCCCACGCAAAGAATGTTAAGAGCGCTTTTAGGAGCACCAGAAACTAGTATGAACAGTAAGAGGCAGGTAGAGACATAGAATGCTTTAATCCGACTTCACTGATCGGTTCTCATTCGGAAGTGAATGGGCCACATTGAATGCCTCTTTTATTCTTTTATCCTGTATAGGTTGTTTTTTTTAATATTATCTTGTTTTATTTATTACGTATTTTCTGGGTAGCTAAGTGTTTGTATATAATGCCTTTATTTTTAAAAAAAATTCTAAATGTCTCCTCGATTTGTATTATTTTGTCTTGTTCTCCCCAACACCTTTGTAAACTTCCACGTTTTAACGTTTACTGTAACCGTACGTATGATTGAAATCGAACGTACTGTCAATAAATGAAAGAATTATTGCTAAAAAGACCGGATAGCAGAGGAGTGCCTCCTTGAGGTGCTCTTGACGGTCGGGGTAATTCAAGATGATTTATGATCGGTAGGATTTCTTGGTTTTATCCTAAGAGGTTCTTCCCCACTACTGGGGAATTTTGTTGTTATCAACTTTCTTGTTATTGTTTCATTGTTTACACGTGTGTATGTATGTAATTCCACTTTCTCATTTATCTTTGTATTTTACCAAATGTTTTTCTCAGCCCTTGAGTCCAACAAAGAAATCATCATCATCATCATCATCATCATCATTGTTGATGTTGTTGTTGCTATTATTATTATTATTATTATTATTATTATTATTATTATTATTGTTATTATTATTACTAGCTGGACCCGTGAAAAATTCACGGAAAACATAAAAAAATGTAAGCATCTGTAAACAGTGTACTGGTGCTATGAGAAATGTTTGTATATTATGACAGTCTCTCTTTATTTTCTGAGTTCAAATTCTGCCGAGATCGACTTAGCCTTTCGTCCTTTCGGAGTCGATAAATTAAGTATCAGTTGTGTACTGGAGTCGATCTAATCAACTGGGTTTCCTTCCCACAAAAAAATTCAGGCTTAGAAAAGTATATTGTAACAGTTACAGAATATAGAAAGTAATATAACACCAATGGCTATATAATCCAACTAAAATATCTGTTGCACAAACGTAAACGCAATTACTATTTAACCTTAAAATAGATCGTACATATTCAAAGAACCTTAATGTACAAATTGAAATGCAAAAGAACGAAATAATAAATGGATTTATGAATGAAAGTTTGGTAATTAAGTTTATCTCCATCACGCGACACATTATTTCAAACATGTTTTAACTAACCTAAACTATACACACACACAAATACATTCATATATATATATATATATATATATATATATATATATATATATATATATATGTCTCGAGTTGTAATTCAAAGAGGCCTGCCTTGTCATATTCTGTGCGAGGCTGAATCTCCCTGAGAACTACGTTAATGTTATGCATGTCTGTGGAGCACTCAGCCATTTGTGAGTTAATTTTATCCTTGTGTGGTAATGAAAAGTGAAATTGACATCCAATATTTGCTGTGTGTATGTATCTATGTGTGAACTTTTCTTTCGATTTATGTATCTACTGTCTCTCTCACTTTCTCTCTTTTTCTTTCACTTCCTTTGAGTCCCTCTTCTCTCTCGCTTTTGATTTAACAATGTGTATATGTATCTATGTATCTACTTGTCTTGCGATGTGATAAACATTTAAAACCACAAAACAAATGCCGTCACTACTCAGTCTCTTTCCCCCTCTCTCTCTCTCCCTCTCTCTCTCTCTCTCTCTCTCTCTCTATCTCTCTCTCTTTCTCTCTCTCACTTTGTTTCTCACCCCCTTTCTCTCTCGCTTTTTCTCTCTCTTACTTCCTCTCTGTCTTCCTTTCTCTCGCTTTGCCACTTCTTTGAAGTAAGTGTGACGCACACAACAGGTACGTACAAAAACAAGAAGTTAGCGTATTATTATTATTATTATTATTATTATTATTAAAGTCGCGTGGCCTAGTGGTCTAGGTGTTGCACTCACGATCGCTAGATCGTAGTTTCGATTCTCAGCCCGAGCGGTGCGTTGTGTTCTTGAGCAAAACACTCCATTTCACGTTGCTCTGCGATCATTTCGACATCTGACGTGTGGCACATTTGTGTGCCTGTACAGGCAATATCGATTTGCTTTTCATCCTTTCGGGGTCGGTGAAATAAATACCAGTTGAGCACTGGAGTCGATGTAATCGACTTCCCCCTTCCCCCAATATTACTGGCCTTGTGCCAAAATTTGAAACTAATTATTATCATTATGGTTGTTATATGTGTTGTTGCTGTTGTGTTTGTATTTGAATAGGCGTAACTTCAGATAACTTCGAGAAAATGAGATTATTGCCAAGCTTTACTGGAGTACTTTTTTCTGTCTTTTCTTTATTATTTCACAAAGGGACTTCGGAACATGCTGATGTTTGCTTCAATATTTGGGGTAGAAAAAACTTTAAGTAATATAAATAAGTTAACGAAAGAAATCGCCTCATCTTCAGAACTATAAACTAGCAGTACTCCTGCTCCTCGGCCACTGACAGTATTAGCAGTTCATCGTCATCCGAAAGAAAGGAGGGGAAGGGGAATGAACATAGACGACAGACTATCGAGGATTGGGAATAAAACAAAAGAAACCAAACAGAGTTGAATGTGAAACATCTAATGAAAGGATGATTGAAATGAACTGCAAGAATATTTAGAAAAATTTTAAATAGCAGATTTGTAAGGAGATGGGTTCTTATTTCGCGCGCCTTCAAGTTATAGACTGTTGGTGGGGACTAGCTTATTGGGTTATGAACTATTACAACTTAACATGGGCCCTTTCTTACACACCTCGACAACCAAGTTGCTCACATGCTTTATCGGGACCCAATATTGTCAGTATATGGGAATGAAAGAAAATCAGGATCGTGAGGTATCCTGGCCAGACCCGAGTGGCAGTTTCTCGTGTGTGAACGAGTTGCTCTTGTTTGTCTAGTGTTTGTCTAATATTTCGTTGAATCTTTTGTGTGTGTAAAGTTAATATTTTGAGGTGTATACAACATTATAGATTTGTATTTACGTGTCTTTTTATTTCCCTGAAGACCTCACGTTTGTTTCGTTGTGGAAAATGTTTTGTTATCTCTAGTATTGTTCAACTGTTTCGTCTTTTTGTGTAAAGCAATTAGAACGTGAAGTGTGTTGATTTGTTTGATATTGTTTGTGTTTCTTGTTTGCAGTGTAATCGGTGTTACATCATTTAACGAATATGTAAAGGGCGGATTGTGGCATATTAATGGGTGGCAACTATGTAGAATGTTGCTTGTCTTATAGTGTCGGGTGTCGATTACGGAAGAATATGTGTAGTATGTGTTGTGCTACATTATTAGGTGGTCGTCGTCTAGCGTTCATGTTGTGTTCCATTGTTTGGTGGCGATGTCATAGAACAAGTGCTGTGTGTGTTGTGCTACTTTATTCGCTGGTTTTTGCACAGAGTACATATTGTATGCAGATGGTGTGCTGTTTTGAGTTGTGCTATTGAACTTGAAGAATCTTGAATAGAGTATAACCATGCTTAGCAATGCTGTTTTCAGTCTGTTTAACACTATGAGGCCCAGTATGATTCTTATGTTATTTCTTTTTTCATATTCTAAATCATATATAGAGCCTCAATGGTTAATGGTACTGTTTTATTTTCATGCCTTATGTCTTTTTTACTTCAATCTTGTGACCCTTGTACTTAGACTGATTCTCCATTTCCTTCACGATATTATTTTAGTCAGAAAGTATCGAGGTGTCTATCAGCGTGCTGATAGTTAATCACCAACTTTTCAGGTTCGCTACGTCAACACTTCTATTCACACTGGGCTTAAAGGACCTTAGATCTGAGACAAATCTTAACCAGTATTCGACTCTGAAAGACAATGAATCTCTTTTCATAGACACATGTTTATGTGGTTAACTATATATCTACTATGATAGTGAACTCTACCTCTTCTGTGTAGTGAACTATACTTCTGCTACGTGGCCAGCTATACCTCTATTGTATGGTGAACTGTGTCACTACAATGTGGTGAACTGTACGACTACTTCGTTGTGGACTATACCTCTACTTTGACATTTGTTTGCAGATAAGTAGAAACAAAGTTTTTTTTTTTTTTGTGGAGATGGGGTCAGAGTGAAAATAATTTATTTTTACATATGGCTGTATCACTTAAATCATCAACAAACAACTACAAAAGCTTATCAATTTTGCCAGGATGTTGTTCCTTAGAAAAATATTCTTTTCTACTCTAGGTACAAAGCCCGGATTTGTTTTGGCGGAGGGAGGCAGTCGCTTTTTATCGTCCCTAGTTCGCAACTGGTACTTAATTTATCAACCCCGAAAAGATGAAAGGCAAAGTTGACCTCGGCGGAATTTGAACTCAGAACGTAAAGACAGACGAAATACCGCTAAGCATTTCGCCCGGCGTGCTAACGTTTCTGCCAGCTCGCCGCCTTCCTTAGAAGAATATCGATGATATTCTATGCAGATTTAGTAACAAACGTCGAAGTACTTAGACGAGCAGACACCGCCTGAAAACTTCTTTACAACTTATGAAGGCGACAGACTAAGGTCATTGGACATCAACTGAGAAGACGAAGCCTTCAATATTCAATGGACAACTGGGCAACTGAAAGGAAGAAGAAACCAAGCAAGTCTCAGAGACAAGACACCAACTTATTGTTGTAGAAAGACTAACTCAATAACTTACTAAGTAGTGTGCTGGGGAGCACAAATAAGTGGAGGTCCGTGAGTGTCGACGCTGTGTGTATGACACATAACGAAAATAACAGGTGGCTGGTCAGTGACCAGGCTCGAACCACTGACCATCCCTTCGAGAAACGATTGTCAACATGATCATCTGGATGTTCTCAAATTATAAAAAGCTGCAGAGAGATTATCTGTTGTATAGAACCACCCTTAGTGGTTAGCCGCATTTAAGTGGCAAATGTACTTCACGTTGTCCTGCAGCTACTGTTTACACCTCGTTCAGAGATTTATTTTATTCCATCTGTGTTTATTTAATACTTAGATAAATAAATACAAACGTAAATAAATAGATAAATAGCTTATCAGTCTTCTTTTAATAAAACGTAAAGCGAAGTTATATCTCTATGGTTCGGTGGGGAGAGGTTAGGTTTATCTATGTGGCAAAGGTTAGGGGGTCGCGATTAGGTTTTTTATTAGCTGCGACTTGCTACGGCATTGTTTCAATATGAAGAAATATAAACAATCATGATGTTGTTAGCATTTCTGTATATCTGAATCGTACTGATTGTGTCTGCCCACACATCTCAATCAACCAGTTTCGTATGCGATTATATGCACACTCTCAGTATATCTCTCTCATACGCACATATGCGTGTGAGCAAACTTACGCACTCGTGTGTATGTATGTATGTATGTATGTATGTATGTATGTATGTATGTATGTACGTATGTATATATATGTATGTGTGTGTGTATGTATGTATGTAGTGAGTTCGAACAAGAAAAACGACAACCCCCCCCCCCAAAAAAAAAACAACAACGCGAGGACGTGATACAGATATTGTGTTACTGGACGCTCAGGAAAGGAAAGAAAGAGAATTTGACGTTTCGAGCGGAGCTCTTCGTCGGAAATAAAGGAATGTCCAAAGAAGGGAAGACGGACGGGCTGGGATGTTCTACTATACCCATCATACTCGTCTGTCTTTGCACCTTCGAATTGCCATTTACTTTGATCCTCTCATATTTCTCTTAATGGGAAGAACTTCAATTCTTTGGAAGATTGCAAAAACGACTTAGGCCAGTTCATGACCCAAAAAGATATCAAGTTGTGGGAGGATGGGGGTCATAAAGATGCCTCGGAGACGGCAAAAAGTAGCGGAACAAATTTGAACATATGTGGCTGAATAACGAAGGTATGTACAAATATCTAAATACTGTTTTTTGTTTTAACTTTTCTTAAGAACGGTACAAACTTATGTCTCAATACAATATATATATATATATATTTTTTTTTTTCTTAAGTTTCAGCTTAGAGCTGCGGCCATGCTGATGCACCACCGTGCATATATATATGTAAAAAATATTTGACACTCCATTGGTTACGATGGGGGTTCCAGTTAATCCGATCAATAGAACAGCCAGGTCATGGAAATAACGTGCAAGTGGCTGAGCACTCCACAGACACGTGTACTCCTAATGTAGTTCTTTGGGATATTCAGCGTGACACAGAATGTGACAAGGCTGGCCCTTGAAATCCGAATGTTACACATTTTTGCCAGTGAGTTGACTGGAGCAACGTAAAAAAAGACAGTATCTTGCGCAAGGACACAGCGCGCCGCTGGAAATCGAACTCACAACCTTACGATCGCGAGCCGAATATTCTAAACAATATACCACGTGCTTTCACACAATACATACATGCATACATACGTACGTACTTACGTACATATGTAAGTGCGTACGTACGTACGTATGTATGTATGTTTGTATATATGTATGTATGTATGTATATTTTTAGATGCGCAAAGAATTTGTCTTCTATTCGTCTAAAAATTTGGTGCTAAACATGAATGTGGTGGAAGTGTATGTTTATGCATGGCAACCATAATTTTCGTACTGCCAGCCTCAGTACACACATTTCATCGTTAGTGCGAAATATGCAAGTGAAATGGCAAAACAACGCATATTTTACAGAGCGAACATGATACCTTAGATGTATTTTACTGTGACGTCATGATTAGATAGGATTCTTTCTTACTTTTGCATTATTCCAGTGTCTGGGATAAAACACTGGAAGAGATTCATACTATCTTCTTGGTGTACATGTAAGGGGGCGATTTCAACACATCACTGCACACAAAGAAACAGACAAAACACCCGGTTAAATCATGTTCTTTCTTCAAACAGAAGTAAATTGTACTTTACTCGTCTCTATGTCGATATATTTATTATTAAATGGACTGGATTAGCTTCAGGGGCTGTTGCAATAGACACATTGCAAGGCAAGTGATAGAATCTGAAGTCACGTTGCCATATTTCAGCTAATGCATTTACCACTCTGTGACCTCGGCCAATATGAAGCTCTCCAAATTAAAAATGTTCTTTATTGCACTAATTAAATGCACTAGTTATCTCTTTTTGATTTCTGTACAATGATAGAGTCAGAAAATACTTATAGAAACAGAGATAAGGAAATCAGTATCTGTTTAAAATAGCAGACTTTCTCCTCTGTGGTCCCTATCATTGGCTACATCAAAATTCTTCTATTTATTAAAAAGATTACACTTTGACCAAATGCCAACTATTAATCTATTTATTTTTTCAAACATAATCGGTTGCGGTTAGTTAAATCCAGATAGAAAGACGTTTTATATAAGGCATAGGTTAATAAGATTTGCAGGAGCTGGTTCAAGATACGGTATTTGGACCGAATCTAAACTATATTGCTAGTACTTGATTATCAACTGAATTCCCAGTAAACTAGATAATTATGTGCCTGAACTTAAACTAAATGCAAACAAGTGTTTGCTGCTCTTCTTACGACGTGATTTTGATCTAAAAAATGTTGAGTGTTGTGACCTAGAGGCCTCAAGTATTTATTTATGTGTGTATATGTATTTGTGTGCGTATATAATGAGTGAGTAAACTCATTTATACCTACCTAATAACATATACATATTTATACATTACCCGCACAACTTTGTCTGTCTGTCTCTCTCTCTCACTCTCTCTCTCTCTCTCTCTCTCTCATATATACAGGGTGGCCCAAAAGTAGGTTTACACTTATTCGACTGTCTCTTTCGCATTCATATATTAACAGTTTAGATCTTAATTATAAAAAAACTATGAAACCATTATTCAGCAAGATGGAGCACCTCCACACTATGCGTTGACAGTAAGAGACTACCTTAACCAAGCCTTTCCACAGCGTTGGTTTGGAAGACGGGGCAGCATCGCATGGCCACTACGTTCACCTGACCTGACACCAATGGATTTCTCTTTTGGGGGTATTGCAAAGAACAAGGTTTATGAGAAGAATCCCAAAACAGTAAATGAATTAAAAGATTACATTTCTGACGGTTTCATCTGAAATTGATAGAGATCGGAATTTGTACTGAACTGTGTGTCAGAGTGTTCTGAAGAGGTTTGAAGAATGTTGTATTGTTGAAGGAGGACATTTTGAGCATCTGAGAGATTAAACATTGTCTGTTTAAGATGTGCATCGACAATATGATTGTAAGATAGAAATTTAAATGTAATAAAATGCTTTAAAAGAAAATTAAAGTACCTACGTGATAACACTGTAAACCTACTTTTGGGCCACCCTGTATATATATATATATATATATATATATATATATATAACGATATATGTTCTTTTTAAATTCACATCCGAAATGTCTGATTTTCTACGTCCGCTCGTCAATTTCACTAAACTCTTCTAATCAATTTTTCTTAACAATAATAATCTTACAGACGCAAACCACCACTAGTCTCTTTGGTTTCTGTTTCATCGTATATATTACATGAATGTATGTAAATATAAGTGTGTGTGTGTTCATATACGTGTGTGTGTGTTCACACACAATCGTGCGCTTGGGTTTACAGACGGGAGTGTAGTAACGCCTGCGCATGCGTAGAATTAAACAAGCAAGCGTTTCCCGCTCAATTCATTCTCTTTCTCGCTGGCCAGCGATTGAGCATGGACGTGTGTTTAAAGCTGTCTCTACATCTTTCGGTCTTATACTCGACAGCTCGTTATTCTCACCTCTAAAGATGTATAACTAAAGATATGTATGTTTACCACCTAAATAAATGTTGTTTAGTCTGGAGTTCAGCGTTCCGTCTATTTCTTTAATTATAGTAGAAAGTCAGGTATACAATCTAAAGATGTATAACCCACTTTCTACTAAAGTGATGACCCCCGACGAAGAAAAAACGCAGCATGGACTCTGGACTACCAACTTATAACTGGTGAACCTCGACTAAAGAACAAATACGGCCATGGAGACTGACTCATTACCAACATCTCCAACCATAGTCAACACGACTCAACAAGTGCGATTTTTATTCTCGTCTCTGTTAGAGTGGATTTTTTTCCACTCACGAAAAACAGACAGGATTTACGGCCTGCTTTTTATGTTTTTATATGTCGCATTTCACACTCACATTACACATACATCTTTTATGCCACACAATAACTCTTGTTATTCATTTCGCACGGTCGTTCTTTCATCTTGGGTTAAGAAAATTTTTCTTCGAGGTTTTCGCTAATGGCCGTGCAGAGATTTTGTCTGTCGATCGTTCTGTAAAAGCGTACCTCTTCAAACACTCATCACCAAACAGCCTTTTCGCCACCAGCGTCGTGCGCCAACCAAGATTACCACCGTGACGACAACAATTACTACTACCAACTACAAGCTTTCCCCCCGACGTCGCCAAGTTTCAACTGAATCATTACCACTGTCAACATCATTACCACTTCACATACAGAACACAGCTATAGCAGTTCCTGCGCCGACGTCTTCATCAATGTACTCTATCTCGGTGTTTTGGGATTTTTTTTCGCAGTCTATACTACAGACACTTTCACTTGTTCTGTGTTTTTTCTCACACACACACTTGTGCACTCATACATTTTCTTTCCTTTCAGGGAAAACAAACTCTCAGACTTTTACATCGCGTGATTCCAGTATTCCTGGACAGTTGTCATCACGGTTGTTTTGTCATTGTCATTTCATTTATACGTTGCATGCATGTATTTCACAAGTGTACATTTCATTTCTTTGAATTTTCTTTGTGTGTGTTTGTACCACATCTTGTGGGTGGTTTTTCAGTGGCCATCCTGCCTCAGGCGTTCTAACAGATTTCACTTTATCGTGCGTTTCCGCTCTGGCGAGGGAGCTCTGTAGTAACGCCTGCGCATGCGTAGTCTTACGCATGCGTAGAATTAAACAAGCAAGCGTTTCCCGCTCAATTCATTCTCTTTCTCGCTGGCCAGCGATTGAGCATGGACGTGTGTTTAAGCTGTCTCTACATCTTTCGGTCTTACACTCGACAGCTCGTTATTCTCACCTCTAAAGATGTATAACTAAAGATATGTATGTTTACCAAGTAAATAAATGTTGTTTGAGTTGTTTAGTCTGGAGTTCAGCGTTCCGTCTATTTCTTTAATTTTATAGTAGAAAGTCAGGTATACAATCTAAAGATGTATAACCCACTTTCTACTAAAGGAGAAAAAGAATTAAAAACATATGCAATTTTCTGAAAAACTTCACAATTGCGCTTTTTACAGCGACTAATGTTCAAAACCAAACATCGAGCTTCGAGAAAACTCGTATTTTTGGAATGTTTGAAGTTAATAGCCTTTATTATTATTATTATTATTATTACTCTTTTACTCTTTTACTTGTTTCAATCATTTGACTGCGGCCATGCTGGAGCACCGCATTTAGTCGAGCAAATCGACCCCAGGACTTATTCTTTGTAAGCCTAGTACTTATTCTATCGGTCTCTTTTTGCCGAACCGCTAAGTTACGGGGACATAAACACACCAGCATCGGTTGTCAAGCAATGCTAGGAGGACAAACACAGACTCACAAACACACACACACACACACACATATATATATACATATATACGACGGGCTTCTTTCAGTTTCCGTCTACTAAATCCACTCACAAGGCTTTGGTCGGCCCGAGGCTATAGTAGAAGACACTTGCCCAAGGTGCCACGCAGTGGGACTGAACCCGGAACCATGTGGTTGGTAAGCAAGCTACTTACCACATTAATACTTGTTTAAAATTTTGGCTCAAGACCCGCAATTTCGGGGTAGGGACTAAGTCGATTGCATTGATTTTATCGAAAGAATGAAAAGCAAAGTCGACCTTGGCAGAATTTGAACTCAGACCATAAGAACGGATAAAATGCATCTAAGCATTTTGTCCGGCGTGCTAACGATTCTGCTCGCTCGCCGTCATAATTAATGTCAATATATTAACACTAGATTTGTATTGATATGCATGTATATAAATACTTTAATATAGGCAGGAGAAAATGGTCATGGAACAGACACTAATAGTATGCTATAAATATGGTAGCACTAAACTACCTATGTGTATGGATATATATATACTTGCACGCGTACGTTTATACAAAGACAAACACACACATATTGGTGGATGTGAGATGAATATAATTTTTAAATGCGACTGTCGCTGATATAGCACTGTTATGTAGTTTGTTCGTCAGATATTGACTTGTAAGTAGTTGACATTATCAAAGATATTTATTCTTGTGCTAACATTTAGACACAAACTCGAGCTTCTTATTTATAGTATTTAATATATCACGTAAAGGACATTACATTTTTCAGTTAAACATAACAGTCGTATTCCAGAGCAATTTATATACGAAGCTACAGTTTCGCAGTTAACCAGACTATTTTTATACTTTCAACTCGTTCTCATCTCAGATTCCAAACATATTGGGACAGTTATGTGGTATTTCATCTCTTTGCAGCGAAGAAGCCACAATTTATAAAACAGAAATTAACTCTATAAAACAAACCTTGACATAGCACGTAAACAAAGTAAACACGTAACATAAATTAAGTTCAAAGAAAGATTCTACAATCACACTTACTTTTTTCGACTCATCTAAAAGAGGAATGCAAAAAAATAGCCAACTACATGTAGTAATTAAAAGAAAGAGGTTCTGATTATAACACGAAAGGAAAGATTATTGAGAAGTCGGAAATAAAAGAATCTTTGCACAGTTGAGAGAGAATATAAACTTATACTAAAAAAAACAACTATATAAACCTGATCTCTGAATACCAGGCCAGTATTTTTCAGGAAGTGTAGCCATTTTAAGAAGTAACTGAGACACAACCTAAATATCTGCCGCAAATGCACACAAGTTCATGGGCATATGTTAACATACTCATTTGTCTGTACCTTATTTTTCATTGCTCTTACTTTCTATTTCCGTTTTCTTGCTCTCTATTACCCGCCCTCTTCTATTGATACACTTTCTGCACGCCCTTACTAGACATGTATTAACTTCTCTTTACTTTTTTAGAATTTTGATCATTTCATTTATTTCTCACTACAACTAACGAGATTTATCGTACGATGAAAGAGAAATAACTAATTTATACCACCAAAAAAGTTATGCACACTAACGGAAACGGAATAGGTTATCAAATCCTCATTCATAAGAGATGAGAAGATAAAGGTAATTAATCTGACGGTTTTCCGTAGGACGAGAAATTGTGAGTAACCAGAATGAAAAATCTAGTTTTTGTATGATTTTATATATATATATATAATATTAGGGGAAAAATTCCCAAAATTTACAGGGAAAAATTCAATTTAATTTATCTAAATTAAATTAAATTTCACAATATATAATATATAAATATATAATTTAGAGAAAAAAAACCCACAATTATTTAATTCATCCATGAAAATCCAAAATCACATATAGAAAAATTTAATAAGTAAATACACTAAAAAGATCAATAATAGAAATAAAAAAAGTACAATGTAATAAATATTAAAATAGTAAAAATGACTACACGTGTTTCATAAGCATATTTTCAAATAGAAAATAAAAAAATCAAATAAAAATCAAATCGATTCAAAATAAATCGTTCTAAAATCAATTCTATTCAAAAATATAGCTAATCGTCAGGACAAAATACAACAATAATAATAAAATCAATGTATATATATCGACTAAGAATAATTATCAAATGAATTTATATAAAAATACTTATTTTACCAATAAATAAAAGAAAAATATTTAACAATACTACTGAAAATAAATGCAATACTTATCTTGTCCAAGCTTTAGTTTAAACTAAAATTTTAAACGTTATACTTTTAACTTAGCGTTTATTAGAATTAAGTCGCGTGAAAATATAGCGTAAAAAAAAGTAATAGAATAAAGAGATATATAAATATTTATTTAAGTATTTTCTTTTTATAAAATCAAAATGTATTTTAGCTGTAATCATAATAACAAATTAACTGTATTATAAACATTTACTGGAAAATTTTGAATTCTAAATAATTTTAAAGTCTAATAGTTTAAAACTAAAATACGTAAATTAATATATTTATATTAAATAAATTAATTAAAATATTTAAATTATTTATTTTATAAAAATCATAGTATCATTTAATTATTAATATATAATATTCACTAAAAATATTACCGTACTAATTAATATACACTTTATAAGTACAAATTATAACTACTACAATTAGTAAACATAAAATAGGGCTTATATATATATATATATATATATATATATATATATATATATATATATACACACATATATATACATATATACACATATATATACATATATACACACATATATACATATATATACACAATTAGCTAAACTTATTATATAAACAATTTAATTTATGTCTACATTTAATTTTACGTTCATCAAGGGAGTTAAATAAAGTATTATTATTATTCAATAATATCTCCTTAAATTCATTAGTACACAACATAGAAAAATGATTACCTATACGATAAGAAACGTTGTGTTAACAACAAACAAGATAAGGACAAATATCCGTCGAATGTAAATAATGTACAGAATTCCTCATCTCTTAAATATAGAACTGTACAACGTTTTTTGTTAAATAAAAAGTTGTCCAGAACACCAACTCTGGAACAGCCAACGTAAAATTGGCCGTGTGAAAAGCAGTGGGTACGAAGATCTCAACCAACAATTTTAAGAGATTGACCTTGAGATTTGTTGATGGTCATGGTAAAACTCAGCTCGATGTAGAATTGCAACCTTTTCAGGGGAAATAGGCAGTCAGAATGAATGAAAAGAACATATGGTCCCTGCATTTATTCCACAACGAATTCGCGTTAACCAAGTTACAGAAAACCAGCATAATAGCGAATAGATGACGAAGCTTCGACGGATAGACGCTTCTTCAAGCATGCTGTCATAATGATTGTCCGTATCGATTAGTCCCCGTTTAAAACAGGCGTCTTTGAATGTCTTGCATAATCGACCAACTAAAGTTAAATATCAGAAGCGAAGTTGAATCAATGATAATGTAAACCGGGTGGTATAAAATGAAAATATAACCTCACAAAATATTCCATCATAAAATCATGGGACCAATGGTGGTCAAAAAGACCAAAAATAGAATATTTTTAAGTCTTTGATTTATAGACTAACCCTTAAATGAACTTTTCCGTAATGTTGTTAACGTAAGGACATATTTTCAAGTATTAACATCATGAGCAAAACGATAAATAGTACAAAATCAAATGTTAAACTTAACACAGAAATATCTATCTATCTAACTATTTATCTATCTATCTATCAATCTATCTAACTATCTATTTCCATCTATCTATCTCTCTAACTATTTCTATCTATCTATCTAACTAACTATCTATCTGTCTGTCTGTCTCTCTCAATCCATCTCTCAATCTCTGCAACATCTAAACTGGTCATCTCTGAATCATAGCTGCCACCACTTTAAACACTTCCTGCCAGAATTTGTTCTGCCACACTGATGTTCTCATCTTCCTGTCCAGCATCACCACTTCTGCTTGCTTATGGACTTTCATTTCCTTCATAAAAACAGTGACATCACTATTCACACTGTCGCTCACTCGCTCCCACCTTCTCTCTCTATATACACACATATTTTTTTGTTTCTTTCTCTGCCCCACCACCCTCCATCAACTCTGGCATAAAACTTAAAACATTTATTTTGGGTTCTTGATATGAAACCGTCACCTCCTTCACTGCCATCAGCATCATAATCCTCCTCATCACCACCACTGTCAGTACCACAACTAGCATTGTCATCGTTTTCATCCTCATCATCATCATCAGCAGCAGCAGGGGCAGAAGCAGCAGCAATGTTGCTATCGTCATATCAAACACGACCAACTATAACCAACATCATCACCACTCATCATTAACCCTACAGCAACCCATTCACCACTACCACCACCACCACCACCATTAGGACTACAAGCATATCACCAAAATCAATAATAGCAACAGTTATCAGCACTACATTAATCATCCTCATCAACAACAACCAACAACACTACTGCAATTCCACCATCAGCAACATCATCATAAGCACAAACTGTCCAAGAAACAGGAACCTTAGTAAGTATTTGTAATGTCTTTGTAGATTCTTTTATAAAACCATATTACTCTACCTCCAGTATTTGAGTACTACTTTTTCCACCTTGTTTTACATATATGTGCTTATTTTGATATATATATATATATATATATATATATATAAAACAAATAATAAATGAGTGTATGCATATACACGTACAAGTATGTGCATACCTACATCTACCTGTATATATAGGTGCATATCTGAGTACAGGACGTTGCAAACAAAACGTAGACAAAAAAATAATAACCAGAGTACAGAAAACACACAGGCCACATAGAGAACATTTTCCTTCATCAGCTGCCACCATTCTAACACAGGTGTTTCATATACATATATATAAATACAGTGTACATTTAAACACATAAGAGGTATCCATCTTATGTGTTTAAATGTACACTGTATTTATATGAATAATATATAATCTACTGACTAAATTTTTTTACACACTAGGCCACTGGTAGTAGAAATTTCTAATTTCTTATTACCCTGACATTATTAATTATATATATATATATATATATATATATATATATATATATATATACATATATATATATATATGAGGGTAAAGAACCCTTTTGGTCGTGAATAACCATGAGATTGCACCTAAAAAGTTACCCTCCAAAGTACAAGGCTGAGCAAGTTTGTTTATGGAAGACCAGCAGTCACTCATGCATACAAACCTCCCCTTATACAGCTTGGTACCATTGATGTTGCAACTTATTTCTACAGGTGAGTGTATTGGAACAACGGGAAATGAAGTGTCTTGCTCAAGAACATAACACATAGCCCAGTCCGGGAATTGAACTCACTACCTCGTGAATGTGAGCCCAATGCTCTAACCACTGAGCCATGCACCTTCATTATATGTGTGTGTGTAAGTGTGTCTATGTCTGTGTGTGTGTGTGTGTGTGACCGTCATAATCGTTTTACATCTTTCCATGCTGGCATGCAATGGACACTTCACCAAGCAACCACCTAGTACTTGGGTGCTAGGTATAACACACTGCCCAGTTTAGCACCTTACTTGATCTTCAATGCTAAGTGTAACACACTGCCCAATATAATGCCAGCACCTGATCCAAGGCAGCGAGCTGGCAGAAACGTTAGCGCACAGGCGAAATGCTTAATGGTATTTCGTCTGCCGTTACGTTCTGAGTTCAAATTCCGCTGGGGTCGACTTTGCCTTTCATCCTTTCGGGGTCGATAAATTAAGTACCAGTTATTGAAACTTGTCTCATGAAATTTTTGAAATAATATTCACTTGCTTTCTGTAATTTATTTCAAATATACACATAATATTTATGTACGTAAGTACATGTATATTTATACACACACACACAGGGTGTCCATGATTTACCTTTACAGTCGAACAATTCAGAAAAAAAAAAAGACAGAAAATAAGGATAACTCAAGAGAGTTTATTGGAAAACAAATAAAGTTTTGTTTTAGAAACATCAGAACAAATCCATGCAGGCACCATTTGTTGCATGCAACACACCCTGGTGATACAATAAATTGTAAAAGTTGTAATGATAATTTATAAACACCCTGTGTGTGTGTGCACGCACACACATCTGTATGCACATGTGCCTGTGAGTTCGTGTATAATCATATATATGTGTGTGTGTGTGTGTGTGTGTGTGTTCTTTTACTCATTTCATTCATTAGACTGCAGCTATGCAGGAGCGCCACCTTGAAAAATTTTAGTTGAATGAATCAAACCCATGACTTTTATTTTTTTAAGCTTGGTATTTATTCTATTGGTCTCTTTTGCCAAACCGCTAAGTTATGGGTGTGTAAACACACCAACAACTGTTGTCAAGCAGTAAGAAGAACAAACGCACACACAGACACACGCATACATATACAATGGGCTTCTTTCAGTTTCCATCTACCAAATCTACTCACAAGGCCTTGTTCAGCCTGAGGCTATAGTAGACGACACTTGCCCAAGGTTCCACACTGTGGGACTGAACTAGAACAGTGTGGTTGGGAAACAAGCTTCACATGTACACATGTTGACACACATAAACACACACACACACACACATAAATATGTATACATGTATGTAAACATTTTCATAAATAACTGATAAAGGCTGACAAATAGTGAATACAAAAAGAAGTGTTTTGAAAAGGAAAAGTTTATAGACGAATAAATAACAGAGTTGGGAGGAAAATGTTAATAAATTTATAAATGGCAAATGTTCTTTTTACTTTTGGGAAAACAACTGATTATTCATCATGCTATAATATTTCATTTCAAATTCAGGAACACCTTTAATCAATGACTTCTTGCAATCATTATATCAAAATCTGTTACTCAGAAATAGGTGCGTTTTTTTATCTCAAATTGGCTGAACCAAGCTGTATTAAAAGTACTTCTGTTAAGGCCCAGACCTGCAGGAAAGCTTCAAACTCAGCATAGCAAGTTGATAACACATTCCTTAATTATAGAACCCCATATCATCCCAGAACAACCTATTTTCAAAGGCATTCCAACTATACCCTGTCTTGTCTTGTTTTTAAGAATAGTGTTTCGAGGTACAGCACTGACTTTCAAGACTATAATAATTTGGAACCTCTCTAAACCCGCATAAATTTCTGAGCAGGAACTTCAAATTCTTGCTGCCACCAGACTAGTATACTGATTGTTCCTGTTTCACAGTACCTTGTCAAGCACAGTATTAACAAACTTGTATCATTTATACTAACATACATGTAGCAGTATCTCATTTAATCATTTAAGTAAATTTAATATTCTATTTTTTAATTTAGAGGTGACCACTCCTGCTTTGGAAAAAGCAGTCATCTGGAAAGGTTTTGGAACCAAAAGTTCTGGAAAATCAATGTTGTACCTGTATTCAATGTGTCCACTATTTTTTTTAAAAAAGATGTTTGAAAAATATTTGGCTGCTATTTCTAGCAGAAGAAGTGACTGTGTAGAGTCTTCCTCACTGAGTGCTTCTATTGCTTGCATTCTCGCATAGAATGCTCCTGCTTCTGGCATCAGTGAGCGATACCTCAGTGTGAGAGATACTCACAGTTTTGCAAAGTAAAATGAGCCCCAAGACAATATATATTAAGAGCAACTAATTAACTTGCTCAAGATAAGTAAAAGGAAAAAAATATTTCTTTTAAATTGTGCAACTAATGAGAAAAAATTAAGGAAAGTTTCTGGATTGTTCCCTTTAAATTGTAGATTTAAATAAACCAAAATATTTTATAGAAACAATCTCCCTCACATACACAACACAACACAAACATCTCTCTCTCTCTCTCTCTCTCTCTCTCTCAGACTTTTGTGAGAAATAAAGACACTGGTTGTGGTTGGGTTTATTATCAAAAGGAAAGACTGTTTTGGGTAAGAGGTGAATAACAAAAATAAAGATGGAATAGAATAAAATAAATAATACATTCTATGTTTTTTTTTGGGGGGGGGGGGTTTCAAGGAAGGTGTTAAATGTTTTTTTTTTTCAAATTTTGCCAATAAAAAACAAAATTGGTTTAGAGAAAAAGGACTCTGTGGAAAGAGTAAATTTAGGAAGAGTTACAAATAAGGAGTCGAGAATACTCTCTTAGCATTCTCTCAATATTTTTCAAGGATCTCTGAACCAGATAAATATTTTTAACAACCATTGTAGACCATATGGAATTTGTGATTTGTGCTATGTTATTTTCTCAATACAACTTTTTCTCATCTTTGTGATTTCATTGCGAGGAAATGATCCTGTTTCTTTGAAAATTAACTGGAAATGAAGAAAAGGAAAAAAAAGACGTAAGTAAAGATGAAAAAAAATATTTTTACAATTATAATAAAAATGCATTTCTTAATTGGGGTAAAAAAAATAAAATTGTAATACATCATATAGAACTAGCCAAATATATGAGTGTGTATGTACATGCATGTACATATATGTACATGCACATATTAGTGTGCATGTGGGTGTGGGTGTTGTTTAGTCAAAGATCTTTGATCATAGACATTCCAGCGGTGACAATCTCCATTTTTTTTTTGAAACACAATGTTTTCAGGCCTTCATAATCCATTTATTTTTATATTTTCTTAAATGCTTTAAATTGCCTTCTACTAACGCTACTAAGATACTCTCAACTATTTCTGGATGGCATCTCTAATGAATAGCAACTGCAGTCAGGGCAAAGCTGATAACACTGGACTTCACAGAAGAAGTTGGACAAGTAACATGGAAGAGGTTGTAAATCACATAGCGAGCTCATCCATCTTATATCAGCAATGGTGATGATGACAATGACGTCAACAAGCAAGACGATGACAAGAGTAAGGGTGAAGGTGAGGGAGAAGATGCTTACCTCCATGAAACTATGACAATGTTTCACCAAAGGGTTTTTTACTGAACTCTGAATTATGTGAACAGCTTCAGGAAAATCTTTACAGGCCAGAATTTTATCGCTGTTCATTGAGATCAAAGTGAAAGCAACTCGCAGTAGGATCTTGGAACCTTCATAAAACAAGGCATCCCAAATGCGTAAAACAGTCTGCAAAAACAAAAACAAGAGGGATAGTAAAGAAAGGAGTGAATAAGTGTGAGAGTGAGAGGACAACACCCAACAAAAATAATATAAAGTTCACAATTCTGAAAAAGTTTCACAAAGAAAGTGTAGTAACGCCTTTATAGCAGACAACATTTCCGGTAAGCTTATCCACGCATGCGCAGGGACTAGTTCCGGAAGGAACACGGGAAGAGTCTCATGCGCATGCTTGGTGATTGGACATCCAAGTTTCACACCCTTATTCATTCTCTTTCTCGGCCGGCCAGCCATGAGCCTGGACGTATCAAGCAGTCTCTCCAACATTCCAACTCTGGAGACAGCTCTTTCCAACATTCCAACTCTGGAGCTAGACAAATAACCAACCAACATCATTGACGGCGTCTCAGCAACCAAAGGGCAAAGTGCTGCCTATTTCCTCTGTAAATAAATATTGTTGTGTTGATAGTTCAGAATCTGCGTTCCGTTGTTTCTTCAGAATTTAATGTACGGAAGCAGGTATACACCTAATGGTGTATAACCACTTTCCTAAAAAAGAAACAAATGAAGGAGATATGGGCTCAACAAGCTGAACCACTTGTAAACTATCTAGGAAGGCAGTAATTCTAAGTAAAAACTTGTGTGCCTCTACACCAGTGTTTCTCAACCTTTTTACCCTTATGCAACCCTTAAGATTAATTACATGTTTCACAGAACCCCTGCACATAAGAAATTATATGCCATATCTTACTCATATCTTTTTCATTGTAGTTCACGTGGTAAATAAATAAATATACAATTAAAAGGGTAAAGGTTTATCAATTTATTAATTTATTAATAAATCAACAATTAATAATTTTTACCAAGCCCTTCGGTATGTAAACACCATTATCGGTGGAGAACTTATTTAAAAGTTCTTATACATTTATAAACATAATTAAGGGATCAGCAAACACTGTTGGAGCCTCAGCTTTTTTAGCTGCTATTTCTGAACTTCGGTATGTGGTGAAGCAAATGTTTGCTGATCCCTTAATTTTTTTAATGTCCTGTACCCATATATGCATGTATATATACATATATACGTAGGTATGTACATATATGTATGGTTATATGCATATATTTATATATTGTTTATACTATTATATGATCGAATGCCATGCATCCTTTTCCAAGTAAGTTTTATATATATATATATATATATATATATATATATATATATATATATATATATACACACACTCTCGGAGTAGTTGGTGTTAAGGGCATCCAGCTGTAGAAACTCTGCCAAATCAGATTGGAGCCTGGTGTCGCCTCCTGGTCCACCAGTCCTCAGTCAAATCGTCCAACCCATGCTAGCATGGAAAGCGGACGTTAAACAACGACGATGATGATGATGATGATGATATATATATATATATATATATATATATATGGTTGTTATATTTTTTGATAACATAATAGGTTAGATAGGATGATGTCTATATTATGATATTACAATAACCAATAATACGTTGTGCATGTATAGTAATATTACAATGATCATGAAATTAGCATTAGCTTATCTCACTCTTTCTCGCGGAATCCCTAGGAATCTTTTGTGAAACCCTAGGGCTCTGGGGAACCCCGGTTGAGAAATGCTGCTCTACACAGTCAAATGGTTGAGTAGAAGTACCTCCTACTAGCTCATATTACCTTATTATATTTGTCCCAACATTACTGTACCCCTGGTATCCAGAAATCTAATGTGATGTTGGGAATATCAATGAAGAGCCCACTCCCATAGAATATCTCAAGAGAGGATGCATGAGAATGGCACAATATTGCCAGTTTTAGAATGGTAGATTGACAGAATCATTATGGGACCAGGCACAATACCTTGTGGTATTTACTTACTGAAATTGAACCCAACCTATGACAACTTTACTTTTCCTCCTTCTGGAGACATTAAATAAGTATCAGTCAAGTACAGAGACTAATTCAATCAACTGTTCCTCCTAATTAAAAAATGATACTGTTTTTTCTAAGCCCAGTGGAAGATTTCCATTCATTACTACAAGCTAATAAAATAGTTGACAATTATACAACTAACACTGAACTGCACTTCATCATGGTACCTATTTAAAGTTATATAGACTTAATGTGCTCAACTGAAGTGGTTAATAAGTCGCACATTAAATACTTTTTGAAATTTTGGTGTGAAATAAAAAAAATCTTATGAGACCCCAACTGTAATAGTAAGAAAACCTGCAGAAAAATTAACTTAAGTTATCGTTGTTTGCAGAAAGGTAACTCAAGTGAATCAAAAAGGCAATTTCCAGTGACATGGAATAATAGTTTCAATTGTAATTAGGAGAAGCATGACATGGAGAAAATTATAAGATCCTGTTTTGCCAGGAAGGGGACATGGATGTTGAGTTGAACATGTTTGTCAAGGAGCAGGAATACCTGTGTCAGGTGATGAGATAACATTTGATGAACTTGACTGGTCACACATCTAACATTTCAATGTTTGCATATTTACATAAAAAAAATAGGAAGATGAGGGGAAGCCACCAAAAATATTTTCTCACCTCAACTGGGGCAACATCTGCATACATACAAATGAACCACTTAGTTCCAATAAGCATCCAGGGAACACCCAATGATACAAGATGTCTGTGAACTTCTGGTAATTTCCAACTAGAAAAAAAAAAAGAAAAGTTATTTAGTCATATGGAGGTGAGCTGTAGCTGCTATGTTTATTGTTAATCAGTGCCAATTCAGTTCTGATCAAACAGACCAATGAGGTTCCAGCTGTAATCACCACACTTTTTCAAACATAGTGTATCTAGGTCCACATTATCTAAAGTGACCTTTCCCTTTTTAAGATGATACGATGTGATTCTGTGGAGATTTGTCTTCTATTTCGTGCAGGTAGAGGGAGCACATAAAGAATCCTTTATTGGCCAGACAAATACAAAAGTCAATGAAATTGAAAATGACTTCTACTGAAATTTCTAGTTTTATGTTTATGTTAAAAAAATTATTACCACAGAATAAAAAAAATTAGAAAAAAATGCTAAATGCTAGAAAAAGTATTTTTATATCCCCTGTAGTAAACTAAGCAAACATCAATTATTACGGGGTGAAGGAATGAGAAAAAAATCAGAATCATAAACTAAAATACCTTACTTATAGATCTCCACATTCAGAGTTCAAATCATATCAGGACAAAGTTTACTTCGTATTCCTTAGGATTAATAAAATAAATACCAGTGATATACTGAGATGGATTTGGTAGAGAAGTGATTAGTGGAACGACAAACTAGAATCTCCTACAATATTTGCTTTCATTCTTCTATATTTTGAGTTCAAATCCCAAAGACAGTGGTTGCAAAAAAGAGTAATGCACTATATTAAAATGCCTTACCGTATTTAGTGATTGTGTTGGGTACCTCTATCTTATGTATTCAAATACTACCAGGATCAACTTTACATTTCATTCCCCAGTCATTTATAGAATAAGTATCAGGCATGCATTACATCAGTGGTTCTCAACTGGGGTCCATATGGCCCCTGTGGGTCCATATATGATTTTGGGAGTCCACACAATAAAATAGTAAGTTGGGGATCCAGAATAGTATTTTAAGGGCCCCTGAAAAAATTTTGCTTTAGATGTATATACTGGTACGTATTGCAAGAAATAGCTTGGTTTCTTTCTCTAACATTTTACATAATTCAACCTACACAAGTTAATGTGTGGAAAACAAAACAGGAATTTTGAAAGAAGTTTCTATAAAACTAATTTTTAAACATTGAATGGCTATGGGGATCCACCAGAATAAAACAGTAATCAAAGGGGTCCATGGATAAAAAAAAAATAGTTGAGAACCCCTGCATTAGACTGATCTCATGAGAAAAACAGTGTTTCTCTGCTTTTATTTAAAAAAATTTTATTTATCTATTCAAAAATTAGCCTATTACAAAATAGGATACCTACATTATACTTAGGAATATAATAGACAAGTTATACATCCGTCACATAACACATTTAACTGTTACACCACTTATATATCAAACTATAACTATAAATGTAACACCAATTACGTAACTATTGTGCCAGTTATATAACAGTAACAACTGTTATATTGCTGTTACTTCGGTTACAACGATGTAAAACTAATTATATAGTTGTTACACCATTTAGTTATACGATAAAAACATTTAGCAAAATGCTGAAAGTGAGTGAGAAGTATTTTTTATTGCCGTATCTTTTTTTAATTTTTTTAATTCTGTTTATTCTTTCATTCATTTGTTGTTTTCAATCATTTTCTAAGTTGAACGGTCAAGACATTCCCATAGCTTTTCAATGTTGAGCCACAGATTGGTAACTTTTTGTTTCACAAAAGAAAAACTTAACTAACTTTATTCATTGAATTAATTTATTCTTCATATAAATAAACTATTTACATTATTTCTACTTTCTTTCATCTTCACTGCATAAATTACTTTAACTAACTTTTTCCTGCTGTCTAAAGAAAAACTATTTTTTCTGAACGAGTTATTTCCCTTGGTTAAGAGTTATGTCCCTTGATATAGATATGCTTGAAAGCGTGCTGCAGAATAATTGTTTTTTTTTATTGAGCTTGCATACTATCAGTTTTCTAAATGCAAACGAGAGTCACAAGTCAATGACACACAGGCACACAGGCACACACACACACACACACACACACACACACACACACACACACAGCAGTGAACTAGTAGAATTGCTAAAATATTACCTGGTAGGTCTGGTAATGTTTGTTCAAGTTCTCTGCATTCTAAATTCAAATTTTACTTTTGCAATTTTCATGAGTAATCAAGGGTTATTAGCTCCACTTAAGCAGTTCTATGATTGAATGTATATCATCCACGACTACCCTGTCTTTCATTTTGAAACATAGTATATCTGGATTACCTTATTCAATATGTCCTGCCAGTTTTAAAACAATACATTGTTACCTGAAGGAGATTTGGCCACTATTTCTAACTGATCAAGCAACCATACAAACGCTCCCTCATTGGCTTGTGACATGTTTAAAGTAATTAATAATGGTAAAAGATTAAACAGACGAACCTCACAATTTGTCCCAACAACTCCTGCTCAGCTTTAAGTGCTTTCATGTCAGGATTATAAAAATCTACAACAGAAGACAAAGAGAAAATATTTTCAAAAAACTAAAACAGAACAGAACAACTATATTCCATTAATTTCTATGTTAAAAAACTTAGAATTTTATATTTCAATGAAATTAATGCCAGTCAAGTATTATGTCAATATAATCAATTATTCAATTATACATGTGACCTTGTTTATCATTGATTCATTTATCACTGACCTGGGATAACATGATATGCTCTACTGTGAACCATGTTATGCTTATCATGGATTGATCTGTGATAACATGTGTTTTTGTATCACAAAATCATATCCCAGCAACCATCCACACTACGTCAAATAGAAGCAGCTGTTTACTCACACATACATACACACACACACACACACAAGCAGTTTCTGCACAGTTTCTGTCAACCAAATTTCATTCACAAAGTATTGGTCAACCTAAGGCTACAATGAAAACCTTTGCCCAAAGAGTCATGTAGTGTAATCAAACAGGAGTCCACATAGTTTTGAAAAAAAACTGCTTAAACACATGGCTATGTCTCTACAGCTTTCAGAAATGAGATAAAATACTATTAAACATTTATTTAATCTAGAACTCTTCCATTTCTGACAGAAAAATAAGATTATTGTTATCATTCTTATGTTGTTAAAAAAATCTCAGAAACGTGAACCAACCTGGTAAAATCTCATTCATTAAAGTGTCCATTAACCAGAAGACTTTTTCTTGATTTTTCACAGTTATAAGCAACAAACCAGCTACAAAATTCATACCCTGTTTGAAATAAGAAAATGACTTTAAGACATTGCCAAGTAAAACAAAATAAATATGTTAAATGACAGGTTTATATACAAATAATACACTATAGTTCATTCAAACATTTCATGTAATCCAGTCAAATTGTAATTAAGATCAAGGAATGTCCATATTCTTTTCTACTCGAGGCATAAGGCCCGAAATTTTTGGGGAAGGGGACAGTTGATTAGATCGACCCCAGTACACAACTGGTACTTAATTTATCGACCCCGAAAGGATGAAAGGCAAAGTTGACCTCGGCAGAATTTGAACTCAGAACGTAAAGGCAGAAGAAATACTGCTAAGCATTTCGCCCAGCATGCTAACATTTCTGCCAGCTCGCCGCTTTAGGAATGTCCATATTATAAGACAGAGTTAGTTCTAGTGTATTTATGGCAATGAGGTAACTCTTAGGGTATTGTTGATGGAGGGAGAGGGGTAAATTTGAGAGTATTGCTGAGATTGAGATAAAATGAAGAAAAGGTTTGTTATTGTTGGGACTGGATAGTAACCAGGTAATCTTTCCCACATAAAACCAGTGACCTACAGTGCTAGCATGGCTAACATTGGTGAATCATAATAACTGCGATTCCTACATTAGAATATTGGTCATATATCTGGAGTAATTTAACTATTAGACAACACAGACATTCTGGACTACATCCAAAATGGCCTGTCCAACTGACTGGCAAACTTTCACTTACTGACATACCCACACACCCCACCTTTTCTCTCTATCTCTCTCTCTCCTATAACTACAACAGTTCCTGCTCCTATAAAGCAGCAAGTTGTATGTCTCACCTAACTCAAACCCAAATATTACACCTGCCCCTCTTCCTCTTATCACTCAAACTCTACCCTGAATATTTCCCAATCACCTTTCTCTCAGAACAACAATCCCTTGTATTCTCCCTCTTAACATCAATTTATATTTAAGCTTGAACATTATCTGCATCAAAAATAAACTATTTGTGGAGTACCCGTCAGAGTGTAAGTATCTTGAGAGAAAAGCTGAACATTAGAAGCATCAGTTGTGGCGTGCAAGAGAGACGATTGCGCTGGTATGGACATGTGGTGAGAATGGAGGAGGATAGCTGCGTGAAAAAGTGCCACACCCTAACAGTTGAGGGAACCCGTGGAAGAGGTAGGCCCAGTAAGACCTGGGCTGAGGTGGTGAGGCAAGACCTTCGTACATTGGGCCTCACCGAGGCGATGACTACGGACCGAGACCTTTGGAAATGTGCTGTGCGTGAGAAGACCCGGCAAGCCAAGTAAGATCGTTGCCAGTGCCCCTGGACTGGTTCTTGTGCGGGTGGCACATGAGATGCACCATTTTGAGCGTGGCCGTTGCCAGTACCGCCTGACTGGCTCCTGTAGGATTTTCGAGTGAGATCGTTGCCAGTGCCCCTGGACTGGCTTGTGCGGGTGGCACATAAAAGACACCATTTCGAGCGTGGCCGTTTTCGTGCGGGTGACACGTAAAAGCACCCACTACACTCTCTGAGTGGTTGGCGTTAGGGAGGGCATCCAGCTGTAGAAACTCTGCCAAATCAGACTGGAGCCTGGTGTTGCCATCCGGTTTCACCAGTCCTCAGTCAAATCGTCCAACCCATGCTAGCATGGAAAGCGGACGTTAAACGATGATGATGATGATGATGTGGAGCATCTGAGAAAACTCATGAATGCTGGTCCTCTTTAAACAATGAAGGAAAGTTAATTTGGTTATTGCGAGTTAAGTGTCTAGAAACTGGACACAAGCTTTGTTGATCCCAAGGCACGAACTGCCAACCTCTTGGCTCATTGGTTGATTCTATGTCAATTTGGCTATCTAAGCTCTCATATATCAATGATGCACTGGGGGAATAACTCAGTGGATCATACTCTAGTCCTATAAATATTAATAATATGGTAAAGTAGATAATTCGGGACATACTAGGTTAAGTAGGTTGATGATTGGATAGACACTCCATTATATTTATATCAAAGAAACAGAGAAGATAAAATAGAATTGGTTTTTGCCATTAGAAATGAAGTAGTTGATCTGAGAATATTTAAGAAAATAAATTAAATAGATTTGTTTAAATATTTCAATTTATTTTCCAGGCTGCTTTATAGACTGGGCTGGAATAGATTATAGCTTACAGTCAACAGATGAATTTATATTCCATTTTAAGAGGGAGAGGGGAGAAGGGGGAGAGATGGGGAGGGGGTAAAGCAGTACAGAAACTAGGCTTGCTTAACCATTCTGGTTCCTGCTGAAAATGAGATAAAATGCTAAATCTAAGGTGTTTCGAATGTAAAGGGTTTCAACAATTTAAGTCACTTCATAAAACTGTTTGATGAGAATTGGATAAATGTAAAGTAAAATTTAAGAAAAGAATGGAATAATGAGGGTCATTCATGATTTAAAGATATAAACCTTGGAATTTTCACTCAAATGTTTTTAAATAAATAAGTACTAAATAAACTGTCTGAAAAATAGATGGAATGGTCATAGCAGGATTGCTTTTACTCTCTTGTTTCAATCAATAGACTGTGGCTCTAATAGAGCATCACCTTGGAGGTTTTAGTCAGTTAAATCAACTACAGTACCCAAGTCTGGTACTTAGGTTGGTTTCTTTTTGCTATGCTACAGTGACATATATACTAACCAATACCCAGGACCTAATGCTCACGAGTTCAACAACATAACTACTAGGCCATGTACCTTTATGGAAAAAAAAAGAAAAGAAAGAAACAGGAAAGCAACAGCTAAAAAAAACGTGATCAAATGTTTTGATTGGTCAGTTACTTCTGATTTATTTTAAGATGACCAGTAAACAATAACAACACCAAGCACAAGCCGATGAGGTCATCTGATTATCTTAAACAAAAATGAAATTATCACAACTTGAACATCTTTGACCAACCTGGGACTAAAGAAAAACAACATCAACAACAACGGTAGGTATAAATAATGTATTGCAGTCGGTCATTTATAAAGGTATAACTCTAAAAATTAAAAACAAAAATTTGCACAAACAGCAGGTGGATTATAAACTGACAGCCCTTATCTCATTCTGATGTACTGTGACAAAGAAAAATATGATTAATTAATTAACTCCAGAAAATTTGGATACTATTTAACCAGATGTGGTATGTTCAGTTTATTTGATATCATTAAAAAAATTCACAAAGCAATTAATAATCAAATTATAATAATCCTTTCTACTATAGGCACAAAGCCTGACATTTTGGATGAGGGGGCTAGTTGATTAAATTGACTCCAATGCTCAACTGGTATTTATTTTATCGACCCCGAGAGAATGAAAGGCAAAGTCGACCTCAGCAACATTTAAACACAGAATCTAAAGACAAATGAAACATTGCTAAACATTTTGCCTGGCAGTCTAACAATTTTGCCAGCTTTTCCACCTCCCTATAGTTAATAATAATAATAATAATAATAATAATAATAATAATAATAATAATAATAATAATAATAAAGAAATTAAGGCAAATAGACCAGATATAGTTGTCAAAGATCATGAAGAAAAAAAAAATGCTTTCTAATTGATGTATCAATACCAGCAGATGACAACGTTTCTCTAAAAGAAATGGAAAAACTTTCAAAATACAAAGACCTGGAAATAGAGATAACTCGAATGTGGAATCTAAAAACAGAAACAATTCCTATCATAGTAGGTGCCTTAGGTATAATAAAAAAATATTCAGACAAATACATAACAAAAACACCAGGACTTACAAATATATATAACATACAGAAAATTGCACTACTGGGTACTGCACACATTCTACGCAAAACACTTTCAATACAGTAAACATAAGAGCACCACAGCAAACCACAGCACATACCCAAGGCGCACAGAGCTGCGCTCGGTAGTGAAGTGAAAGCACGTTATAAAAATAAAACTACTGAACAATAATAATAACAACAACAACAACAACAACAACAACTACAATAATAATAATCCTTTCTACTGAAAGCACGAGGCCTTGAAATTTTGAAGAAGGGAATAAGTTGATTACATCGATCCCCAATGTTTCACTGGTACTTAATTTATTGACCTCGAAAGATTATTAGTATTAAAGATTTGAAAACAAAAATTTTTACCTGGCAGTATGCTATTTTCTTATTCTTTATTGCTAAGGCTTTGAGAACGTTGTAGAGAGGGACTTGTAAGCTGCTCTCTGTATCATTTGTGTCACTGAAATAAATATTCTCAGGAAATGTTCGATGAAGATCTGTGAAAAAGAGATTTAAACAATATTTAAGAAACAAGCAAGTACAAACACACACACACACATGCATGCACACAATGATTTGGGCTAATTAGCTTTAAAGGAAATTAACTGGACAGGGTTACAAACAGAACTTTTGTTGACAATTCTATAACCTTACAATTTGATCAGTTCTGCCTTTCATGAAAAGGTTTACTTGATATAAGAAGTAAATTAAGACTTAAATCATATGGAAATATTTTTAGAAATGTCAACCTCATTATGGGTTTCTGGTTAAACACATTTCAAATGGTTTAATCTGCCACCACCATCATCATCACCAGGTACCATACACACACACACACACACACACACACACACACACACACACACACACACACACACACGTATCATCATCATCATTTAACATCCACTTTCCATGCTGGTATGGGCTGGGTGGTTTGACTCAGGACTGGCAAGCCAGAAGGCTACACCAAGCTCCAATCTGATCTGGTCAGGTTTCTACAGTTGGATGCCCTTCCTAACACCAACCATTCCATGACTGTATAAGCTACAGATTCCTAATCATTGGTTTGGGAAAATCGTTTGTTTAAAATAAACTGGTGTCTTTTTTTTGTGGGGGGGGGTGATAACTCAGTTCTTGCATAACTGAGTCTCACCTTTGCAGAATTTTATAACTGGAAAGGATATACTACAGGCCTATAAATTGATTAAGAGTAGCGCTAATGATCTAAGAAACATTTGTTTTGATAATAAACACCACATATTAATCTACTTTAAATTTGACAGGCTTGATATATAGCTTTTTAAAGTCATTGACTACTATTGTACCTTGTCTAAGAGTGGCCACTGACTATTGATTAAAAGTTTTATTCTTTCGAGAAACATGAAATTCTCTCAAAATTCCTTTATAAATATAACTGAAAGAATAATCAATAAAACTCAATCTAAGCTGATAATATTAGTGCTAATTAGCTTAATTTGAAAATTATTCCCACCTAGTTTGATGCTTTCTTCTACTTTCAAATCCAAAGTCTGTGACTGAAGTTCTTGATATAAGCTTGGGTTATTCTTCATATATTTGTCTGCTTTGGACAGTGACATCCAGGCCTACAAAAAAATATACAGTTACAAACAAAATTATACAAAAACACATACAACAAAGCAAATATATATCAATACAACAATGAAGAGTTTTCATGAAATGTTTCCATTCAACGTCCAGCTGTTCAGTAATGGTCACAACACTTGAAATGATGTGCAACATAGGTGTTCCTTAGCATTAAGCTGTAAACTTTCACATGTCGTATCATTGCTGTTGCTAAACCCGATAAACATTTCAGTGTTGCATGGGCATGATTATCTGGTTAGGTATGTCCTATAATATAGCAGACTGATAATCCTCTTATTATCTAAAGCCTTACAATGTAGAACAGACACAACCATCCAGCTAAGTGCTGTAGTTTAGTACATGCACAACGATATAACTATGTCCATAATGTGGTTTCGGGTCCTGATTGCAGCTACATTACCTTATTCACTTTAGTGTTTCAGTGGGTTAAGGAAAGAAATAAGAGAGAACGGTTCCCATAGTCTTTGCCTGCATGATCAGAATGAGGGCAGTTATGGTCTCACTTGGCTTGCCGGGTCTTCTCAAGCACAGAATATCTCCAAAGGACTCAGTATACTTGTCGTTGCCTCCATGAGGCCCAACGTTCGAAGGTCATGCTTCACCACCTCATCCCAAATTTTTCTGGGCCTATCTCTTCCACAGGTTACCTCCACTGTCAGGGTGTGACACTTTTCCAGACAGCTGTCCTCATTCACATGCAACACATGACCATACCAGCACAATAAACAAGTGTATTGAAACTGTGTGAAATAAGGGTTAGTGAGTTCAATCACAACCATAACATATTACCTATCATATATCTATATATATATATCTATATATATATATATATATATATATACATATATAGTATTTTTAATAAATTGATTTTAATTGAGTTTTTACCTGTAATTTTGGATTTTATCCCCAATATTATCATCATATATACACATATCATCATCATCATCATCATCATCGTTTAATGTCCACTTTCCATGCTAGCATGGGTTGGACGATCTGACTGAGGACTGGTGAAACCAGATGGCTACACCAGGCTCCAATCTGATTTGGCAGAGTTTCTACAGCTGGATGCCCTTCCTAACGCCAACCACTCTGAGAGTGTAGTGGGTGCTTTTACGTGCCACCGGACCAAGGGCCAGTCACACGGTACTGGCAATGGTCACGCTCAAAATGGTGTTTTTTACGTGCCACCTGCACAAGAGCCAGTCCAGCGGCACTGGCAACAACCTTGCTCAAATGATTTTCTCATGTGCTACCAGCAGAAGTGCTAGAAGGCGACGCTGGTAACGATTAAGGCGATGCTGATAATGATTTAGACAATGCTGGTAATGATTAAGGCGACGATTAATGCGATCTATCATGGCAAATGCCAGACAGAGGGGTCACACAGGAGAGCTAGGAAGAAGGGGGGATAATAAAGTAGTGGTGATCCCAAAACGAAGGTGCATGTGTATGTGAGAGCGTGTATGTGTGTGTGGAAGGAGGCTGGTGTGCATGTGTAGGTGTGTGGATGATGGTGTAGGTGCTGGAAGTGGTCAGTGCTAGTGTGTGCAGGGTGGTGTGATGTAGTTTGGTGTGGTATGGTGGTGTGTGGTGTGGTGGTGTATGATGTGATGGTGTTCGGATGTGGGTGAGACGAGAGTGGGGGAAGCAAGGGTGGTGTCTAAGGGATGGGGTGGGATGGGATGGGATGTATAGGGATGATGTATATAGCAAGGGTTATCAGTTTAAATAGGATTTACTTAATTAAGAATTAGTAATAAGAAATAATGAGAAATTTGATATGATTGTGTGCATGTATGCATGCAAGAGAAAGAGTAAGAGAGAGATAGTACACATGTTAGCATATATGTGTAAGTACAGTCTGCAATAGGGAATGTTTAGTTCACAGGACAAGTAGAGTAGTTTGTGGTGGTCCAATAGCATGTTGGTTTTATAATAATATAAATCATCTTAATATTGGGTGGGAACAGCTTAGATAAGATGTTAGTTGACTTCAGACAGAGCTACAATCAACAGTGGTAATTGTTGTTGTTATTCTTGTTGTTGAACAGCCTGAGACTATTGTTTTCTTTATGTTTTAATCATGATTCATGGGTAAACGTCTGGCAAAACGATATATAATGATGTCGTATGTAAGGGAAATAATTCTTTCAAGTCAGTTTTCACTTTTATCAAAATAATCAAAAATAAATAAATAAAAATCATTGTATTTACTCTTTTATTCACAACTGGCTTTTTAAAATGTTTTTCGTATATTAACAAGGGAAAAAACTCGAATTCAAAGAGAGAAAGTTCAATGGAAAATCAGGGAAAAGTCAAAATTTTATAACAATAAAATTATAAATTTATATAAAACATTTAAAATTCAAATAGAGTTTAAATTAGTTGAACTGGAGTAGCAGATTTTTCATGCAACTATATCATGCACAAATATCAACTTTTATGATACAATACTAGATTCTACACATCACCTCCACTAACAAATAAACCATACATCTTGTTCCACTCAAAATTAATTGGAACACAAGATCAGTGCATTTCATTAGAAATATGGCTATGGAAAGGTTAAGAACTGTAAAAGACATTTTATATATGATTTTCTTCTACTTTCTATAAAATTAAAGAAAAAGGGCAGCATCTATAACTCCTTTTTCAGTGCCTCTGTCACTGGTAGAGGAGGAAGAAAGGAAATTATCCCCAAATCAGAAGCTTGGCTTAACTGCTTGCAACAAAGTCAACTTAAAGACCCCCCCAGCATTAGGTGGTGCTATTAAACCAGGTAAAGGATTAAGTCTGTTACTCATGTGCTGGAACATACCCAGCAATGAGCTTTCACACAATTCTTATCTACAAAATTTCACCCACAAGAATTTGGTTAAACCAAAGCTTGGTAGAAGAAACTCTCGAGGTACCACAAGTGTGTTTACCACAGTACCTAGTAATAGAATTACTGTTGTTCTATTAAAAATATTGATATTGAATTAACTTTTGTGTATTTCATTTTGAAATATAAAAAAGCTAGGAAAATTTATGCAATGAATTTGAACTTCATACTTACTGTTGCCCGATATTCATTTGGTATTCCTTTCCGACAGAAGCGTTTCACTGAAATAGGTGAAACAACATTAAATTAATCAAAAAGGTTGCTGCTAAAAAAATGAAATTCTAAAATAGAAAATTAAATTAGCCTACTTTTTATATTTCACTTCCACTTCTCATTCCATTATATAAGAGAAATTTTTGTCCCAATTATTAAACATCATTTTACATTCACTCTCCATGATGCCATGACTTGGATGAGTTGTACTATTTTTACTGAATTCTTATTTGGAACTGCTGCCCTCCAAGATTGGTCAGGGGATCAGGATCACTTGGTCATTGCTTCATCTCTTCTGCAGCAAGAGTGATGAGACAACAAGACACAGTTTCCATCAATAGGTTGAAACCAGCCCATCTCAATATTGACAGCCCCATCCAAATAGCTAAAGTACCAAATAGGGGCCACCCCACGCAAATAACACCAACCCTTGGCAAGGAACAGTCACCAAAGAGCCGAGTAACCACATGCACAGGCAGGACAGTTAAAATGTCTTCCTTGTTACAATGACAGTCAACAGTTCTGGTGGGGTGCAATATGTAGAGCACTGTCCAAGGACTTATGTCAGATGAACTGTAGGGGTGTAATATGTAGGGCACTGTCCAAGGATTTATGACAGATGAACTATAGACAAGAAATTCATTGTGGGCTAGCTAAGGAGGTGGTCAGCAGTGAAGTTGACTTCTGGTTAAGCAGGCATGGACTGGCCCTTATATATTTAACTGGATAAATCTTTCACTGACACATTCTGGGTCTCTGGTAATTTATTTGTTTATAGCTTAACTAAATCTATACATGCACATTTGTGTTGGTTCCACTATTGCTTGACAACCAGTGTAGGTTTGTTTACATCCCTATCACTTAATGATTTGACAAAGAGTGATAGAATAAATACCAAACTTGAAATCACGACCGACTGGGTAGATTTGTTCAACTGAAACTCCAAAGTCGGGCAGCAGCCCAAAGATCAAAACAAATGAAAGAATAGAAGAATATATATATATATATAAATAAGGTGCAGACATGGCTGTGTGGTAAGAAGCTTGCTTCCCAACCACATGGTTCCAGGATCAGTCCCACTGCATGGCTTACAAAGAATAAGTCCTGGGGTCGATTTGCTCGACTAAAAGCAGTGCTCCATCCAGCATGGCCGCAGTCAAACGACTGAAACAAGAATATATACACACGCACACACACATTCATTCATTCATATACACATACAGAGAGAGAGAAAGAAGGAGATCTGCTGGTCTATCTTGACTAAGAAAGAGAGTTGGTGGTGACAGTGTTATGAATGGTGATTGTGGTGATGGTGGTAGTGGTGATAGCTATTTACAGCTAATGGAAATGCTCAAGGGGATGGATAGTGGTGAAGAGAGTGGAGTGGAATCGGTGGTGGTGATGGTGGTGGTGGTGGTGGTGGTGGCAGTTAATATTAACAACAACAACAACAACAATGGTAACAGTAGTAACTATGACAACAGTGGCAGCAGTGGTGGTGGTGGTGGTGGTGACAATATTGTTTGTTATCCATTACAAAGAAGAAAAAAAAAAGAAATATATTAAAACAAACAAACAAAAATGGCGGGTGAGGATTTTGTGACCTACTTTGAAAAGATTATGGGCCAATCACAATAGAATAACCACTTGGAAGTTTGGCACTTGTGTTACATGACAGATAAGAAACCATAAAGAATGCATGATTGAGGATTTCAAAGGGAAAAGAACAAACATGTCACTTGCTGTGTTTAGTAACCTACCCCATCACACACAGACACACAGACAGACACATGCCTTTGAATGTTACATACACTGTCTTAGGGGCTTTATCAACTGTAACATTATCATCATCGTCATCATCATCATCATCATATTGCAAATACCAGTTGTTACTGTAGAAGGAAGTCAACAGCTCCAAGACTTAATCAGCACCATCATCATCAAAATCGTCAATGCCTCAAACCAACGAGAGACCCATGATGCAGCCACTTAACTTGGTAGAAATAGCAAACAAATGCCTCCAAAATCACACACTACCATCTTTAAAAAAAAGCAGGGCATTTTGGATGATATAATCCTGGACATGTTCTGCTGGAATAAAAATCAAGGTGATTACAGTTGGGATGCTTTCAATCACAGGTATAAAGACAGAGGGTTATCCTGGGGTTAAATAACTGCACTAATAGCACCAACAATATCAGAAATTATCATAGTTGTAAATCAACAGCCCCAAGATCTAATCCAAACATCATCATCATCATCATCAACAACAACAACAACACCACCACGAATACCATAATATCACCAATCCAGAATCTGGTGTATTCGTCACAACACCAGCATTAGTGGAATGGACCAGGTAGGTTTCATCATAAATTCCAGCATTAGTCCTCAACAAAGGACTGACCTTTCCTTGACCAACACAGTTCCTTGGTGGTCAAGTGTTTTCCCATCAATCATCTGGTGTGGAAAGGATTTCCTGCTTGTTTTGACAAGCAACAAGTGGGTAGATTTGGTTTCAAATCTCAGGCAGGGCGAAGAAAGGTCCTTACACTACACCCCTGCTAGAGAGTTTCTAAAAGAAAAGGACTTAATTTATTGACCCTGAAAGAATGAAAGGTAAAGTTGACCTCGGCGGAATTTGAACTCAGAACGTAGCGATGGGAGAAATACCGCTAAACATTTTGCCTGGTGTGCTAACGACTCTGCCAGTTTGCTACCTTAATAATAATAATAATAATAATAATAATCTTTTCTACTATAGGCACAAGGCCTGAAATTTTGTAGGAGTAGGCTAGTCGATTACACCGACTCCAGTGCATAACTGGTACTTATTTCACTGACCCCCAAAAGGATGAAAGCTAAAGTCAACCTTGGTGGAATTTGAACTCAGAACATAAGGAAGTATGAAATATCATTTAGCATTTTGCCAGGCATGTTAACGATTCTACCAGCTCACCACTGTAATAATAATAATAATAATAATAATAATAATAATAATGATAATAATAGTTTAACAAAACAAAAAGGTGACCCTTACTTTTTCTGTTGTGGGGAACTTTTGAGTTGGAAACTGAGTCATTCCATCGCCTGTTTCGTCGCTCTAAGATTGGTTTATAAGTTGATGTAAATTCATTATTGAGTCCATAGTCAAAACTATCTGAACGTTCAAACCCATAGCCATCGACCTTACTGCAAAAGAGAAAGAAACATTTGTAAGTTTTTTCTGTTACAAACTCATTGATATAATTATTAGCAGTTAGCTGTTTAGCCATCACAATAATAACAATTGTTTCTAACAAAGGTAGAAATTTGTGGGGAGGGGGAATAGTTGATTATATTGAGTCAGTAATTAACTGGTACTTTAGCAAGACCAGAAGGATGAAAGATAAAATTGACTTTGGTAGGATTTGAAATCAGAACATCAAGTGCCAGAACAAATACCACAAGACGTTTTGTTTCTTGCTTTAATGATTCTAGCATCCACTGCCAGCAGTAACAACAACAACAACAACGGCCAAAAAGGCCAAAAGGATAGAAATTTAGAGTGGGGTAGGGTTTAGTCAATTCCAGTAACCCTAATACTTGACTGATGCTTTGTTTATATTATCAAACCCAGAAGAATAAATGGCTGAGTTGACCTTTGTGGGACTTGAACTCAGAATGTAAAAAGCAAGAACACATAATCACAAAACATTTCATCTGACACTCTACTGATTCAACCAATCTATTGTCCTTACAACAACAACAACAACAATAATAATAATAATAATAATAATAATAATTCCTTTTATTTGTCACAAAGATGACGAATGCAACAAATTGCAAAAACAGTAAGGATTCGTATAAAATTATGAAAAAATAAACAAGAAAACAACAAGAAAACAACAGCATGAAAAGTCAAACAAGACATCCCAATAGGAAAACAACTACTTTAGGCTAATCAAAAAAACCTCACAAATTCAAGAATACTCAGGCAAGTGCACTTTCCCAGCTGTATTTTTCACCTTACAGGTGTATACTGACTGTAGGACTGTGTGAGCAGGGCATTCTTACTATTCTTACTCACCTTCCAGCAAATTCACCTGAGAATAACACCTCATCACCTACTTCTACTTTTCTCTTCAAGTGGAACTTGAAAAAAGTTAATGAGGGTTTGTTCAAAAAGTGTCAGTTCTCAGTCTTTCAATTTCATCCAACATACAATCTGTTTCACTATAGCCACAAAGACAAACAAAAAAATATGTACCTGCTCTTCCTGGCAAAAGAAGACGGTGGTGTTATCCTCACAACAGACTCAACCAACAACTTATCTTGTTTAATATAACTTCTCAGATCAGCCATGTTGTGACAATAAAGTGCATGTGAAACAATTTCATCATTCTGGACACATTTCAAACAGACCCAGCTGTCAATACTTCATATGAGTAGAATTTATTCTGAACTGGTAAAACTCCAACCTGGTATTATATCTTATCCTTCTAGTGTTGGGTGACTTATTTTGTGTTTCATCTTGAATTATCTTGTGGAGAATAAATTTTACATCTAACCCTTTTGATACCAACCTGCCCAAGACCGCTCTTGCTTCAATGATACAAACTTTCTATATAAACTGATCTAAATTTAAATTTCCCATTCAAATTCCATGCTAATTTATGTTCCAATTAGCAGCTTAGTAATGACCTAAATATTTTACCAAATTCTTAATTATTTTCAATATTAATTGAAACAAATGCAATGTAGTTCAACAAAAGGGTTAAAATAACACAATAAAAAAAATATAGGCATAGGAGTGGGTGTGTGGTAAGTTGCTTGCTTATGAACAGCATGGTTCCGGGTTCAGTTTCTGTAGTTGCATGAACTGAAGCAGTATTTTATGACCAGATACCCTTGCTAACTCAAACCCTTATGGTATGTTAAGGTACTTTATTCCAGGGTCTTCACATGTTGAACTGTTGAGCTGCCGGACATATTGCTTTTGTAACTTCACTATGCTAAAATGGAGTCAATGCAAAGACATATGAACACATACACACACACACACACTGAACTTCCATACAGTTTCCACTAAATTTCACTCTCAATGCATCAGTCAGTTTAAAGCTATTGCAGAAGACATTTGTCCAAAGTGCCATGTAATGGTAATGAACTTGAAACAACATGGCAGAGAAACAAACATCTTATCCACACAGCCATGCCTGCACTTCATTTATTTATTGCAGTTATCTGTTTATTGAATGTTTTTATCTCTGGTATCTCCATCTGTTTTGGGGTAAAATGACCCATACAGCTGATAGACTCTTCATATAAACCTAATATAAATCTGAATCACATTTTATGTGACACAGTGAGTGACAATTTTGACTCTTTGAATTTTAGGTGAAGTCCATTTCAAGAATTGCATGATGTTTCCATCTACAAAATTTCATTGACAGGATCTAGGTTAACAACACTTGTTCAAGGTGCTATGCGGTGAGATTGAGCCAAAGACCTCATGATTGTAATACAAACTGTTTAACCATTCAGCCATGCTTGCATCACACATACTATTTTATTCTCACAAATACACACACACACACACACTAATGCACACACCTGATGTATACACTGACACATTCTCCAACACACACAATTTAGGCACTAACACACACATATACACACACATTCACACACACACACACACGCACGCGTGTGTTGAACAAAGGAAAGGCAAAGTCCGTTCTGACTAGATTTGATCTACCAAGAACTTGGAGGAAAAAATATGAATGCTGTCATACAGTTAGTCAGAAGTCTAGTGTCTCAGTTATCAACTCAACTTCTTTCTTTTCCTCACTAATTAAAGTCAAAGAAGATAAATGACATGTGATAACACTAAAATAACTTTATCACATCTTTTAGTGATTAAAAACATATATATCCTAAAGAGTCAAAGGTTGCCATGAGTTGCTAAGTCATTCATTATCATTCTTAATTACCTCGAAGCAAGCCAATGAGAGAGAATACACACTAATGACAGAGCCCCAATATGGTTGGTCAGTCCATTAGAAATAACAGCCAAATTTCTCGTGGTCTTAAAAAAAGAAAGAATAAGAGGAACACTGGAAAAAAATACACACATACATATGCATGTATACACAATACATACACACACAGACACGAGCTTCTTTCAGTTCTCATCTATCAAATTCACTCACAAAACTACTTGCCCAAGGTGCTATACAGCAGGACTGAACCCAAAACCACATGGTTCGGAAGTGAACTTCTTAAACCACATGGCAGATTGACGAAAACTTGAAATGAGATTTTCAGGACAGATATAAGTGAGTTAGAACAAGACAAGGAAGTGAAGCAATAAATAAATTTGACAACAGCTCAACCCATGGCATCAATAAGAAATAGAATGGAGGTGACTTTAAAAATAGACAGGAATTCCGAAAGAAGTTTCAATAAAACCAGTTTTTATACATCAAATGGTGATGGGGGTCCACCAGAATAAAATAGTAATCAAAGGGGTCCATAGATAAAAAAATGGTTAGAAACCCTGGGCTAGATGGGTACCTACTGAGGCAGTATTTTATGGCTGCATGCTGAAATAGAAGATATATACCCAAGGTCCCATGCAGATGAATTTGAGACTATGTGGTTGGAAAACAAACTTTTTAACCACATAGCAATGAATAAACAAACCATTTGTCTTTTTTTCTTTTATATCTAATAAAGAGATTGTTTAGTTATGACACATGGTGACTGTATGTGTGTATCTTATGTTTGAATTTTATCATTCTGCTTGTCTTTATTTCTTTTCTTTTCTTTCTTTCTTTCTTTCTTTCTTTTTCATTATGTCATCATGAATTGTATGAGATTATATTGAAATAATAAGAAAATGCAATCAAGTTAATCCAGGTGACTATAACTTGAAAATGTGATGACGATGATGATTGTTATTTTATCAATTAGTACTGAAGGCACATGGCCTTGTCACACTTTCCTGGCAAAGAGTTAAAGGTACAGCTAGATAAGAATGTCGTTCAGTTTGCCAATCAGTGGCTGAGAAGAAAATACGAACAAGAAGGGAGTTTCTGAGCCTCCATAGCCTCATGGTACTTATTTATAACTACTTAAAATGAGTCAGTGAGTGGGAAAGTGACTTTTCCAGGAACTCACTCTAAATTATTCAAGCTAATTATTCAATAAATGATTTGAGGGGATGGTAGGAGAGGCCCCTAATGACTAAGCCAGATGAGGGGTTACTAAGTTACTAACAAATTGCAACTGAAAGACCTTTGTGAAGTAAACTGTTATCCATAAAGAGAAGAGAGGGAGTATGATATATGGTTCATTTGATAAAAACAGATAAGGGCAACCTCAGTAAAGTATGACGGCACAGAATTTCATCAGTCATCTTATAATTTCGGAAATAACATAAACATTCAAAATGGCAAACCTTTTCAAGCAAGAGACAAGAGTCAAATATAACAAATTGCAGTATGCATTTGTGACATATTAATTTCTCACGGTGGAATATTGTGAGAAAAGTTTATATTCTGAATCAACCTTATTAAGTCAAACTCAAAGCGGGTCAATATAACACACAGTGACCTCAGTAAGGACTCTTTTATTCTCTTTTACTTGTTTCAGTCATTTGACTGCGGCCATGCTGGAGCACCACCTTTTAGTCGAGAAAATCGACCCCAGGACTTATTCTTTATGAGCCTAGTACTTATTTTATCGGGCTCTTTTTGCCGAACCACTAAGTTACGGGGACGTAAACACACCAGCATCGGTTGTCAAGCGATGGTGAGGGGATAAACACAGACACATACATACATACATACATACATACATACATATATATATATATATATATATATATATACATATATACAACAGGCTTCTTTCAGTTTCCATCTACCAAATCCATTCACAAGGCTTTGGTTGGCCTGAGGCTATAGTAGAAGATACTTGCCCAAGGTACCACGCAGTGGGACTGAACCCGGAACCATGTGGTTGGCAAGCAAGTTTTTTTTTTACTCATAACTTAGAGCAGTGCTTCTTAACCCTTTTCTTCCCCCTGTATTTCCCCTCTTTACCAGTTAAGCATCCCAATTTCCCACTCTCCATATATAAGAAAAACGTATTTTTGTATACAATACAATTTATTACATATCAGGAATAGTTTGTATCAATTTAACATTAACATCCTTGAAATAATCATTAAGATAAATCTAGCAAAAACAGTATGAATAATAATAATGTTTTTTAGATTATTTTTCAATCTAAAAACAATTTCCTCACTTGCATCCATAAATTTCCCTCCACTGGAATCCCAAAATCCACCCCTCCCAACCCTGAGAGCAAATTTCCCCAGGTTAAGAATTGTAGATTTACAGGAATTAAACTGTAAATTACTACAGATCATTTAGATCAACTCTCTGTTCTTACATGGCTGCCATTCCACCACCCTAGACCTGAGAAGTTCTAGAGAGAATATTATACTTAAAACGCCTTTTTAATAAGTAGAAAAGGGTGGGATATTGTAAATGTGCTGGCATTTTTACATACTTTTGCCTATCAGCTGAAATAATCTCTGCAAAATGTTGCATTAGATACATAAGCAATTGTATACACTACGATATATTATAGAGGGTGTCCACAAAGTCTGGGTACATGGAGTAAATAAAATCATGACATAAACAATTAAATATAAGAAATAATAATTTCTTAAAGTATGTGTTAAACCCTATATATACTGATTATTTTGAATTTATGAAACTAGTGCTAGAAATAGCAGAAATTCTAGTTAAGTTCATATATTACCTAACGTAACAATACATTTAGAAAATGATTATTGGCGATCTTACGGTTAGGACTCATACCAAAGCGATCTTACGGTACGAGTCCAAAATATCGGCCTTTTCCATAAAAAGTGTCTTCGGCAATCTTTACCAAAGATCGGCCTCCTCCGTAACACCCGCACGATCTTCACTACAGTGTTAGGGTTAGGGTTTTAGTGTCAGGGTTAGGGTTTTAGAGTTAGGGTTAGTGTTTAGGGTTACGGTTACGGTTAGGGACGGAATTCCCTAACCCAAACCCTAACCCCTTCAAAATAAATCGCGCTCTCTGTATGTCTTTCGCTTTTATGACGTCGTTTCCCTGTTTCTCTCCAACACTTTTTACGGAAAAGGCAGATATTTAGGACTCGTACCGTAAGATCACCTGATTATTTAATTATTCTTGGAAATAGAGATAAAAATAATTCTGTTAGTTTCATGTAATTTTTAAAAATTATAAATTTAGTTTGTTTATTGCAAAAAAAAAAATGAGAAAAGTTATTTATTTTATTGAGGCATAAACATGATTGTGATAAGCTGTTGACTTGGCTGTGTGGTTAATTTCACTCGCCAGCTGTATGGTTCCAGGTTCAGTCCCACTGTGTAGCACCTCAGGCCAGTGCTTTCTACTATAGCTCTGGGTTGGTCAAAGCCTTGTGAGTGGATTTCGTAGATGGAAACTTAAAGAAGCCCACAGTATATATATATATATATATATATATATATATATATATATATATATATATATATATATATGTGTGTGTGTGTGTGTGTGTGTGTGTGTGTTTCTCTAAGTCTTGGTATCATGCAACAGTGATAAACAAACATCATTGTTATACAAACGGTGTTGTTCATTTCTGATCTTTCAGGTAAACATGTCTTTTGGCCCTCTATTTCTTCAAAACAAAAAAAAAAAGCACCTTTCATTTAATTGAAACAATCTATTCTGTTCAAAACTTTGTCATCTAGCATCATATCTTTTCAATTTAACCTTTAATGCCATCACTCTTTGCGACAATTCTTCATGTACTATTTGCTTTCCCCTCTATTCCATCCTGTGCCACCCATTCAATTTTCAGATTACAACTTCATTCTTCAGTTCTCCTCTCGTTATCCCATTTAATTGACCCAGTTCCTTCTGTATCTTTTCCATCTTCATTCGTATTCTCTTCCTCCACTTTGGTTCTTTCTTTTCTTCAACTATCTTCTACTTGTATCCTATTATATCAGCTACATTATCAGCAGCTATGATTAGCTGGTCTGTTTCTCTAATGTTCTCCATTTTAAACCAAGCTCAAAATGCCATTTACTTTGCCTATGGCTCTCCTTATTTTCCCTTTGTCCATATGCCTTACATTCGATGGCATTTCATTGTTCACACCAAACATTTTACCTTGCAGCATTTCTAGAATCTCCTTCTCTTCAGCATCCAAGTCTTGTTCAACATTTATTGTCACTTCTCCATTTAGATCACCTTTACTGTCTACTCCATCGTTATTTCTCAGGCACATAGTGATTTCCTTCTTTTTCATCTCTTCCCCCTTCATTACCACTTTCTGCTACTGTTGTTTCACTTTTCCTGTTCATTTTTTATTCTTCTCTAAATTTCTTCAATCTCTAATCTTTCCCTGGCCTATCAGTCACTGGGTGGAATATTCAAAAACTCCTTTTTCATCCCAAATTCTCTTCATTCACTTCATGAAACTTCTTTTATTTGGCTCATTCTCAGCCAACATTCAATCACAATCTTGTTTGCCTTTTTTTCCCATTTTATTTTTGTCCCACTGCACTCTTGACTTTAATACTATTATTATTATTATTATGATAGTGGATTGCCCGACTGACCTCCCAAATGGTATGTGAGATCATGATGGGCGGCGTGATCAGAGTAAGTACAAGCAAGATTGACCAGATGAACAGTGTATTTGAACATATGTACCATATGCTAGTAGTCCAATGCCTAGTCTACTCGGCTTCTATTGTATCTATATAAGAAATCAATAACTTTCAAATCCAATTGACAATATATCTAAGGAAAAATTATAGACATCAAATTGAAGATAAACTAGTTTAAATATAACGATTTTTTAAAATTTATATACAATGGCTTCCAACAACTGCTACAAAACATATTTTAAAGGAAGAATGAACAAACAAACATACGTATACATACATACATACATACATACATATGTACATACGTACGCACATATATACATATGTACGTACGTACATACATACATACATACTGCTATGTGGTTAAAAAGTTTGTTTTCCAACCACATAGTCTCAAATTCATCTGCATGGGACCTTAGGTATATATCTTCTATTTCAGCATGCAGCCATAAAATACTGCCTCAGTAAGTACCCATCTAGCCCAGGGGTTCTAAACATTTTTTTTATCTATGGACCCCTTTGATTACTATTTTATTCTGGTGGACCCCCATCACCATTTGATGTATAAAAACTGGTTTTATTGAAACTTCTTTCGAAATTCCTGTTTTGTTATTCACACATTAACTTATGTAAGTTGAACATGTAAAATGTTAGAGAAAGAAACCTATAAATTAGCCCTTGTGCCTAAAGTAGAAAAGTATATACCATGTGGTAAATTTAGTGCAGAACATTGCTCCAAAAGCTATACTAGTAAGAGGTTATGAATATTTACCATGTAGTAAAAATTCTAGAAATTCAACAAGCCATTGCAGAAATGAGTGAATAAAAATTTATATAATTTATTGGCGGAACATTTATTTCTGTTTTTACTCTTTTACTTGTTTCAGTCATTTGACTGCGGCCATACTGGAGCACCGCCTTTAGTCGAGCAAATTGACCCCAGGACTTATTCTTTGGAAGCCTAATACTTATTCTATCGATCTCTTTTGCCGAACCACTAAGTTACGGGGACGTAAAGACACCAGCATCGGTTGTCAAGCGATGTTGGGGGGACAAACACAGACACACAAACATACACATATATATATACATATATACGACAGGCTTCTTTCAGTTTCCATCTACCAAATCCATTCACAAGGCTTTGGTTGGCCTGAGGCTATAGTAGAAGATACTTGCCCAAGGTACCACGCAGTGGGACTGAACCCGGAACCATGTGGTTGGTAAGCAAGCTACTTACCACATAGCCACTCCTGCATATATATCTTATTTGCAAGTACTTCATAAAATGATTCTGTACACAGTAAATGAGGAGAATCTCAACACAGTTGCTTGGCCTGCTAGAAATATCAGTCAAATCTTCAACTCACATCCTTAACATGCCATTTCTGAAGAAATGACATGACGGTGGTCATAGCAAAAATATCTTTGTTCATAAGTCTGTTCAGCACTGACCTGGGGTTAAACAACCATAATAACAGCAAATTAATTCAGTTGCTTTCCAATAACTTTTTGATTAGTCTGTCAATAAAACAGAAGCAACCAGGAGAAATATTAAACAAATCTATTGTCTCTTGTTGATCGAGATTGAATGCAAGTGTGTGTAGGTAGGTCTGTCTGTTGTCACCAACCACATCTGGCACCACCCAAAATATTCTTGGTAATGTAGGTCACATTTCATTTCAGACCAAGCAGTCTGACTGACATTAAATGATAATAATTTCATAGTTGTTTATTCTTCCTAGAACAGCAACTGACAGAGATATAGATGCTACAATGAGTGATGCATCACAGAACCGATAGAATAATTGAGAATCTTATATTTGCGTTTTGAGTTTAAATCTTGCCAAGATCATCTTGGTTTCTAACCTATCCAGAAGTCAATCAAAATAAGTATTATTTATGTATTTGAGTCAGTTAAATTTACAACATTCCTCTCTAAACAATTTGGTAGCCTTGTACCTATGTTGGAAATCACCACCACCACCACCACCACCACCACCACCACCACCACCACCACCACCACCACCATCATCATCATCATCATCATCATCATCATCATTATTATTATTAGGGTGGCATGCTGGCAGAAACGTTAGCACGCCGGGTGAAATGCTTAGTGGTATTTCATCTGTTGCTACGTTCTGAGTTCAAATTCTGCCGAAGTTGACTTTCCGAGGTTGATAAAGTAAGTACCAGTTGAACACTGGGGTTGATGCAATCAGCTTAACCCCTCTTCCAAAATTGCTGGCCTTGTGCCAAAATTAGAAACTAATATTATATATTTACATTGGTGTAGAGCAGTGTTTCTCAACTGGGGTTCCACAAAAGATTCCTAGGGTTTCTGTGAGAAAGAGTGAGATAAGCTAATGCTAATTTCATGATATATATAAATGTGTGTGTGTGTGTGTGTGTGTGTGTGTGCGTGCGTGTGTGTGTGTGTGTGTGGTATTTGCCATGTGAACTACGATGAAAATATATGACAAAGATATGGTATATAATTTTGTTTTGTGCAGGGGTTCCTTGAGACATGCAGTTTATTTTAAGGGTTACGCAATGGTAAAAAGGTTGAGAAACACTGGTGTAGAGCAATATTTCAGTATGTAATAAGTTGAATGAGTCTATGACACAGTTGTGACTCCAAGCTGAAGCCAATGTACAGAGACTGCATTGCGTTGACTCATATCTGGCATCACTCAAGCTAGAGGAGTTTAACAAGAGAGTTATCTCAGAAAGTGTTTTACAACAAATTATGCAAATGAACGTGTTATACAGTCTTTTCAAACTATTGCCATTGTCACTATCACTATCTTTCCCCTGTCTATTTATTTTTCTCCCTCCCTCTCTTTGTATGTATTTTTCTTTTGATATCTCTTTTTATTCCACTATACCAGAGAGAGAGAGAGAGAAACAAGACAAATTAAAAAAAGAGACTGAAACAAAAAGAAAATAGTTTGACATCACACAAATGTATTCTGGAAACTTTCTTTGACACAGACCCTGCTACTCTTTACTTGTTGTTTGTGTTTCTAATTCTTGCCCATACTGCTCCATATTTGTCTTTCACCATTTCCTTTCTTGACAGACAGAGAGTAGGGTGTGGTTTGAGGGAGATCTGACAGCTATTTCTCAAAATAAATGTTAAAAAAACTTACCCTGAAAAATGGCAAATAATAATATATATTTTTAGTGTTTGTAGCTTTGGAATACAAAATACACACACACACACATACATGTACACCCAACACACACACACACACACACACACACACACACACACACACAAACACGTGAACAGTTTGTGTCTTTGTTTAATAGTAATAATAAAGGTTGCTGTAGTAGCAACAGTGGTAACAGCAACAACAATAAGAAGAACGATCCCTAAAGGCATAAGACCATTAATTCGAGTAGGTGGGTGAGGAAAATAGTGATTAGATCGCTCCCAGTATATGACTGGTACATGTTTATCGCCCACCCTCACCAATGTGGTGAACGACAACATGAATATTGACATGATTTGAATTTTTCCCCCCAAAAATGTAGTATTTATCCAGTACTTTTTATTAATTCTTTTAATCCCTGCAACAATATCAGACATGCCCAATGAAACAGCCCCTATGTAGTCACATGAGATGCTAGAAATAACAGTGAAATCTCCTACAAATTTACCTCTAACATCTTAAAAAATAAAACCTGTCAGTAGCACCAAGTTATTTAGTCAAGTGACCAGTAAGTCTACTGCATCGAAGCTGACCTGAAGCTATACTACAACAGCTTGATATGCGAGTTAAAATATGCCAATACTATAAGAAGCAAAATGATCAAAAGAGATCCAAGTAGTGACCCAACAATGCAAATTCAATCTATACACTCCATTTAATTCTGTGTGTTTTTCACTCAAGTAGTGGTCAACTCAAATTGAACATCTCTATGATCAAAGACGTACCAGATATTACCATCTCATCTAGTTTTTGGTAACAGTGTACCTTGGATTACTTTATTCAAGGTATTCATTTTTTTAATTTTCTTACGTGGTTGGTAGATGTAATTTGAAAGGGATTTGACTGCTACTTCTAGCAGGTCAACTGACCACATAAAGGCTACCTTATTTCCTTGTTTATAAATTAGTCACTCAAAGCTTCAAATGACTGAGTCAACAGGGATATCAGATAATCAATTGAATGAGTCAGATGTTTATGTTCTGTCCCTAGCAGTGCTTACAGGCTGTGATCAAGAGATTTAATTTCAAAAGCCCAGTTTAGCTAATTGCAAACAGGTATCAACAGGTTGGAAATGGCTCAGTTGGAAAAGGCCCGGTATTATAAAGGAGGTTTCATGAGCTCAAGATACTGAGTTCAAGTCCAGTAATTCTTGTAGGCTGGGGCTACAATAAAAGTACTAATAAAGGTGACTTTGTTAGCAATTATATCACTATTATTTCAAAGTTGACTTGAAAATGAAATGAATCAATCAATTCATAGATAATTAGGGTGGTGAATATTTAGGGGTATCTATTGAAAAATTGAGAGATTGTGGTATTCATAAAGAGAAGGTGGCTCATGTTTAATAGAGTCTGATTCTTAAGATGCTTTAGAAAAGTGCCTTCCATTAGAACTAAAGTGCTCTAGAGAATTTATCTCAGCTTCCCCAAAATTATCTGATAAAGGAATATTTCACACTTTTGATAAGGAATGTCAGCCTGTCTGTAAATGTCTTTTGTTAATGGGAAGATTTGAAGGCTAAGTTTAGTCAATGTGGTTCACTCTTCCTACTTGAAATATCTTCTTCATAGCAGCTACACGTACACCCTAGACTGTTCCCTACATCCCATCCCAAACAATTCAGTAGTAGTTTGCTTTGTAAATGTTCACTTATCAACATACTAAATCACCTATTCACTGATATGCCATTTCTTCAACACACCTCTTCCATAAGGCTTCTGCTCTTCTGAACCAGCAAGCCATGTACCACCCAACACAGCCTTCCTTCCTCTTAAATTTACAGTGATTTATTCAGTAAACCTCTCAACTGAATATTTTACCCAGTCCTTTCCTCACTAAAACTGAAAACCTATAGAAGTCCTGTTCTGCTTTCATTTTCCTTATAGATAGAGGCCAAGGTTCAAGCTAAACAACAACCACACCTGTCTGGATGGGCCTACAAAAGCTATGGATACTCTCTTCCCCATTTTCCTTCAACTAAATCAGTGGTTCTCAACTGGGATCCATATGGCACCTGAGAGTCCATATGAGATTTTAGGGGTTCCACATAACAAAATAGTAAATCGGGGATCCACAATAGTGTTCTAAGGGCTCCTGAAAAAAATTTTGTTTTAGCTGTTTGTATTACATGAAACAGCTAGGTTTCTTTCGCTAACATTTTACGTAGTTCAACCTAAACAAGTGAATGTGTGAAAAACAAAATAGGAATTTTGAAAGAGGTTTCTATGAAACTAGTTTTTAAATATCGCATGCCTTTAGGGGTCCACCAAGATAAAATAGTAATCAAAGAACCCCTGAACTAAATAAATATTCCACAAGAGAAAATAAGCGAGTTGCCTTGTTGGGATTTTATGCTCTTCAAATCCAACCTGGCTAAGACATGATTAAGGACAGCTGAATGGAATTAATATGAAAGTTATGACCTGAGCAAATATAAAAACACTGATTTCAGTGACATGAGTTTTCAAAACAAGTTTTTACATGTAAACTAATTTTACAGTTTGTACACTTAAAGCAACATCGATAAAAATCTGATAGCAAATTGATAACCAAGTCATGGGCAAAGGTGTGGAATATGGTTACAGTAGTAGTGGAGTTAAAACTGATCTATGAACACTAAGAGATAGTGTTCATTCGTTAGCTCAGTAGCAAATATCATGGTATATGTGGTAATCACCCAGAAAACAGACACCATGAGACTGGTTCGATGTCACAGGGAAAATTATCAATTTTTCTCAATTGTATCCTTCATCTAAAAAAGTCAACAGGGCCAATCCTCATTGATAAAACGTAAAAGGGTCTTAGAGCGAACATTACAGATGCTAGTCTTATTTCTTTGTCCTTGTAGAAAAGACTTAATCACTGAGAATAGTATGAACAAGATAGTAGACTGAACAGATACCTTCCACAAGTGTTCCATCTTAATTCATAATTTAATTAATCTTATTTCTTGATGTTTTGGTTTTAGCTGGCAATAAGAGTGGTTCATCTATCAACCTTTGACTTTCTATTCATTATCTAACTCATTAATCCCACATTATCGCTAGCCTATGTTGTTGATTCACTCATTCTGTTAGTGGAACCTGGATGATAGGTAGATTGATGGATAGATGGATAGAAAGATAAACCGACAGATGGATGGGTTGATAGATAGGAACACACAAACACACACACACACAATATATATATATATATATATATATATTAGATTACAATAACAAAGACAATGTCTTATGGAATGCACAAGCATAAATTGTGGAAATAAATAACAAAGTCCACAATTAATGCATGAATACAGAAAATATAAATACATATATAAATAAATAAAAGAGAACAAAGGTTAGCAAACACACATTTTTTTAATAAATGTAACATGTGATGTACCAGTCGTCTGAATAAATTTACTAAAATTAATTGGTTTAACTCTTCCCAACTAATCAGCAATTACTATTATGCTGTAACAACATGTATACATAATTGCTGATAACAGAGTATGGCCATTCTAACAACCAACATTCTAAATAACAGTTGTTTCAACAGTCAGTGCAACTTGGTAGTGACACAACAACCATTACATTATGCAGCGATGCAACACATTTAGTGGTGCAACAATTAACAAACCAAAAGCTCTTACAGGCTGCAACTGTTACAATATCACACCCTTGTTGACATCTGTTACATCAACTAAATAGAACAGGTTTAATTTCATTACTTTCCAGCTTGCTTTCATTGAATCCACATGTTAGCTGGGTTGAAACATCATACATATGCGTATACATTATACATACGAGGTGGTGCTGGAAAGAATATTGCAAAAGGCTTGGTTGCAGACCCAACCTTCTGAATTTTTTTTTTACAGGGCTTAGAAAAACCGAAGGACTGCTGCAAAAAGTGTGTGAACCAGAGAGGAGAATATGTTGAATATATTCATACTTAACTGACCCTCCTGTATTTTCTTTTACCCAAAGCCAGAAACTTTTCAGCACCCCCCTTGTATACATCTACTACAGACTCACATGTGTGTGTGGGGGGGGGGGGTGAGCAGGCCCAAGGTTTAGTATTTAGAATGTTGGGTTCACAACCATAAGGTCATGGAGTTTGAATACTGGAATGAATAATGCTTTGTGTCCTTGTGCTCCAGTTTACACAACAGAATTGAGTACAAGCTGAGCGCTGGTGCAGCCCTCTCTCGCTCTAGTTGTCATATCCTGGAAGCTACATTGAATCAAGGATGGGAGGCCAAGTGGACATCTGTGTCTGCTCACAACTATTTAGGTACCTAAAACAATTAACAAGAGCATGATACATACTACAGACTTATGCATGCTTGTGATATCTCTAGTATGTGCATGTGTGTGTGTGATATTATGCTAAGGAGCAGGGTACAGTACTGGAATTTTCTACATGTTAAACATAATAAACTACTCCAAATCATTGTTAGAGTGTCCACATATGTGGTGGAGTCAAAACCAGCTAGTTGGTACTGGCATCAAATCGTGTTAGTCATAGTAAAGAAGTCGAACCAAATAGTACTATTTTAAAAGTCATTTAATATGCACATTTCAGGTTTGCATGATATAAAATAGGAAATGCCTCTATTACGTAAACCTTTTCCAATTAAATCATTTCAAAATATGGAAATATTGATGGGAATATTTATTTCAATCTATATATGGCTAGATCAGTAAGTCGGCTTCTAGGTTAGGAGAATAGATATGTATAAAGAGGGGAAGAGAGACTCTCTCTCTCCTTCTTTCTCCCTCTCTCTATACATATCTAATCTCTTAACTTAGTAGCCAACTTACTGCTCTAACAGCATATATATTGAAATTTTTTTCCATTAATTTCGCCATATTTTTTAAATGCTTTAACTGAGGAAGGTTTACATAATGGATGCCTTTCCTGTTATATATTATGCAAACCTGAAACATACATATTAAATGTTTTCAGAAATATCGCTATTTGGTTTGACTACATTATTACAAATATATATATATATAGAGAGAGAGAGTTTACTGTTTCATTAAGGTACAATCAGCAATAAAGAGTACTCCATCCAGTGGGAGATAAATATTATTTAATGGATACAGCATAAAGATAAGCATAAGACTCGCATCTCCAAACAGAAACAATTAGTAGCTTGTATCTGTATATTGTGTGCATTAAATATTATATATATATATGTAAAGAGAGGGAGAGAGAGTGATAATTCCTAAGGTTACTTGAAGTTTCGTGGATGAAAAAACATGACTAGTTCCTCAGACATGGGGGTGAAAATGGTCCAAGGAGCTGGTCATGGTTTTTTTTTTCTTTCATATCTACAGAACTTTAAGTAGTATAAGGAACTACTGGATAACTCCAACTACATAATGACTGCTACTTCTGTTTGTTCACACACACACACACACACACACACACACACAATGTATATATAGACCCTCAACACTCTTTTGTAGAGTGTTGTGTTTGTTCTGCTTTCGTGTTACATTTCAGGACAACAAAATTGAAGCATATTCATGTCAATAATGTTATTTTGTCAATCAGTCAGCCTTGTCACAGTTCAAGTAATATACTGCTGGCAAACAGGTAATATATTTCCTAATTCTGTGCTTATTAATAACACTATTTTATTAAATATTATTTGCTATTTCATCTTTCGGTTGAATCTAATGTTGGCACAAAGCTACAGATTTGACAGAGATATCAACATATTTCCACTCTCCAATCTTCGTGTTTAGATATCAGCCCTGTCATATTTGACCACAGCAAAATTAGAACTTGCAATGTAAAGGGACACAAGTAAATTTTTTCAGTGTTTATGTATGCAGGTGTAAGTGTGTGTGTAAGCATGTGTGAGTGTGCATGTGTGTGTGTATGTGTATCTGTGTGCATGTGTTTTTATCATACTCAAAAGGCATATGAACAGTAGGTAGAGAGACACTATGGTTGTCTTAGTATGGTAAACAAGATAGAGAAAAAGGGTACAGCCAAACAGAGGGCTCTTTTTCACCAACTATTTGCCTATGACAGTGAAGAACCAGTGTATTCAGAAGAGTATTAACCATTGTAGTAGTAGTAAGAGTAAGAAACAAATAAGAGAGAGAAGAGAAACGACACAGCAGTCAGTCAGAAGGTTGACAGAGAGAGTGAGATGCACATAGATGAATAAAGACAGAAATGAGGAGATGAAGCATGCAAACATAGATTGGATGGAGACCATGACTTGGTCTCTGCAAGCCGCATTGCAGGCTACCTGTCTAGGGGGGCAGTAACTCCAAATATATGCATTGTGTGTGCATATGTGTGTGTAAGTGTGAATGTAAGTGCCTGTGTGTATATATATTTTAACACTCTTCCGCAGCTGTGAGATGTAAGTGTTGCATCGATGAGACTTGAAGAAAATTGAATGTTTCCAACAGCACAAACTTTACATAATTATGAAAATTTGATGGAAGGACTACACTACCAATGAAGAGGTTCTGCTCTGGGCTGGACTACCTAGTATTGAAGTTACTGTGGCACGACACCATCTCTGTTGGTTAGGACACATCATATGTATGCCTCAAACATGCCTCCCCTATCATCTCACCTTTGCAGAGATGGCCTCAGTCACCAGACCACATGGAGTCCCCATCTGGTACCTTGGCACAATCTTCAGGCAATGCCCACATGGCATGACAAGCTAAACAACAGAACTCTCTCTCTCTCTCGCTATATATATATATATATATATATATATATATATAATTATTCAATATTAACAGTTTTTTATTAGAAAACCAGGAATTTATACAAGGCTATGAAAGAAGTGCTCAAACTAGTTGAGCCATAGGTACAAAGTTAATTGCAGAATAAAACCGTTAGGTCATCGACTCGAAAAGCCGTAGCCCACCAATGACCATATATAAGAAGTACAACATAGACCACAAAAACTAAATTAGTAAAGGGAGGTCAAAATTCTTATACATAAGAATAAAAATCGATTAAAAATACAATAGAATAATATAAATAAAATAAATAAACAGCGATTAAAAATTGATTAAAAATATTAGAGACTGGTACAAATACAGTAGAATAAATAGATATCTGGTGTAGCCATCCGGTTTCACCAGTCCTCAGTCAAATCGTCCAACCCATGCTAGCATGGAAAGCGGACGTTAAATGATGATGATGATGATGATATAGAAAAAATATAGAGAAAAAAAAATAATACATAGGGAGACGTAGTCCAACAGTTCATTCGCTGAGGCCAATAGCCAACAAAAGAAGTTCAAGATAAATAGTACGAAAGTTCAACTACCTGCCTCATGACAGCAAATTTAGTAGGTAAAATCCAATTTCATAAACAGGAATACCGAAGCGCACGGGACAAAGCAACAACAGAACATCCAAAGTGAGGCAAAGTAAAATCCAAGTTTCACCATTCCGCAGGTAACATCAGTAAAGTCAAACCATAAACATCATTTACAGTGGATTACGAGTATAGGTGGAACACAAACACAGAACACCTATGGCCATTTCGGGGGTATATCACTGTATTTAAATGCACAATAGAGCACAAATTGGTGATAACCCCTTCTTCAGGGTAAAAAAAGACACACAGACCTCAACGAAGTCACCAATCAAAAACATTATAATTATGAGAGCAAGCTTAAATAAATAATAAAATGGACTAGACCAAAAAAAAAAAAAAAATCTAATTTTTAGTATACCCTTTAGAATAGTCAGGCAGGTTTGGTAACTAAAACTATTAGGTTTCAAATCCAACGTAAACCATGATAAAAAATAAATACTACCATTGTACTCATATTTTTATGATTATTTTAATATCAATTATTTTTGTCTATTTATTTACTTCTATCATTACCATTACTATCACCATTACTACCATTATTACTACTACTAATACTTATTTTTGTTCTTATTCCTATTTTTATATAGTTTTAGGAAGGTGGAGGAAAATTTATGATTGCAAAGAGGGATTACCTCGATAAACTTATTCAAGGTTTTCGGCCCAAAAGACCTAAGAATGGAAAGGGATTCCCTAATGCATAATAAGCACTTGCTAATATTAGCCCTAAATTGGGGGGTTCTAGATAAGATTGACCATTCAAGATAGTACTTCTTATTCCTCCTCTTGAGGTCATGTAGCTAAGAGGCGAGTGTTGTGGAATTATAATAATTCTCATTAGAAAAGGAACTCATGTGCGCCCTATACCTGGCTTTAAAATTCACTGAACTTCCAATATAAAACTTATTTTGTTTGTCCTCATCTCTGACTACACATTTATACACTACGTTTGTGGACAAACAAAGTCCGCCGAGAGGACATAAAGAAGGGTCCTTACAATTACATAATTTTTTACGGCCACCCTTAAAGTCATTTCCAGCATTATTAACCGCCCTCAGAAATTTATTCTTATCAACCATTCCACTTATCTCATTCCCAGATTTAGGCATAATCCGAGGGAATGAAGGGCCCGTTCCACCATCGTCGTGTGGTTTACAGTTGGTTTTATTTGAAACAGGGTTTCCCTGTAGCGTACATTCGCATATCTTTAACTTATTTATTTTATTCCTATTTAAAGAGGCAATAATGGATGCTAAATTTGGCATTCCAGAGTAGGAACACTTAATTGTAGATGTTACCTGCGGAATGGTGAAACTTGGATTTTACTTTGCCTCACTTTGGATGTTCTGTTGTTGTTTTGTCCCGTGCGCTTCGGTATTCCTGTTTATGAAATTGGATTTTACCTACTAAATTTGCTGTCATGAGGCAGGTAGTTGAACTTTCGTACTATTTATCTTGAACTTCTTTTGTTGGCTATTGGCCTCAGCGAATGAACTGTTGTGCTACGTCTCCCTATGTATTATATTTTTTTCTCTATATTTTTTCTATATCATCATCATCATCATCATCGTTTAACGTCCGCTTTCCATGCTAGCATGGGTTGGACGATTTGACTGAGGACTAGTGAAACCGGATGGCTACACCAGATATCTATTTATTCTACTGTATTTGTACCAGTCTCTAATATTTTTAATCAATTTTTAATGGCTGTTTATTTATTTTATTTATATTATTCTATTGTATTGTTAATTGATTTTTATTCTTATGTATAAAAATTTTGACCTCCCTTTACTAATTTGGTTTTTGTGGTCTATGTTGTACTTCTTATATGTGGTCATTGGTGGGCTACGGCTTTTCGAGTCGATGACCTAACGGTTTTATTCTGCAATTAACTTTATATATATATACATATATATATATATATATGGAAGCATGGAAAAGGGGGACATAATAATGATGACAGCAATGTAATAAAGATACATTTTTTTTTTAAAGTAGCATTTCAAATTTTATTAGCATATTTTAAAATACCCATACACACGCTATATACACACCCATATCTGTGACAAGAATTCTAGTCACTTTCTTAAACAGTTGTTGCTTAATGGCTTTATACTACTTACCTGCTGATAATTATTTTAAAAGACAATTTATTGTTCTCTGGCCTATGTTGCTTTAAAGTTGATATTTTGTTTACACTAAAACATGTAATTATAAAACTAACATTAGATATAGTTCAGGTATGTGTATTAGTACTTTTACATTTACTGGTGCAATCACCATTAAGGAAAGATTGTGCTATTTTTGGTAGTCAATCAGAAATAAGAGAGCAACATCAGGCCCTGTTTACCGCATTTTTAAATCTGTCATCATTTTTACACCACAAACAGGATTTTCTATGGGATGTCTTAAGAAAGTTTTGTTAGCTGTTCAATTTTAAGAACCTTGTCCACTAATTTCACACAGAGCTGATGGCTCATGTTATTGATGGAAGTCAGAAATCTGTGTTACAAAGAAATCTGTGTTACAAGAAATCTGTGTTACAAAGAGAGGCAGGACTTACTATTAACTTCCAACTCAATAGAAACTTTTTTCAACATTAGAAAGCTGTGGGTTTAACAAAACATTGAACTACAGTATACCGACGGCTGTGTTGTGGTGGCTCACAACTCCAGAAACTCAATCAGCCATCATCGTTGACAGCTGTTACACTTTACAAAAAAAACAGGCCATTCAGAAAACTGATGTTATTGATCAATGGTGCGCTGTAGTTACCTCTTTCATCCCCGCTTTCTCAGTACTATAGCAACAGCCACTACACTCTCCCAATTCAGACACCTAAGAAGCAACATTTCCTACAACTACACATTGAGTGATGAGATTCTAAACTGTTTCAGACAGGTCTCTATATCCTTTCAAAGGATCAGAGAGAAAGCCTTTCTAGACAAGTATATCACCCTTAATACTTAGGTCCTTATCTACCAAACCATCAGCGTTTCCTTTAACCAATATGGATACAAGATATGGATCACCTGCAATTAACACATTTAGATCATTAAGACCGTTAACATCCAGTGTTAGCTAAATACACTTTCAGGTACCTAGCAAAATAGAATTATACACACACAAATGTAGGTGCAAGCATTGCTGTGTGCTTCCCAGCCACGTGGCTTCAGGTTTGGTTCGATTGTGCGGCATCTTAGGCAAGTGTCTTCTACTATAGTCTTGGGCTGACCAAACCCTTGTGAGTGGATTTGATTGACTGAAACTGGAAGATCATTAAGTGTGTGTGTGTGTGTGTGTGTGTGTGTGTGTGTGTGTGTGTGTGTGTGTGTACCTTTGTTTTGACATCATGTGATGCTTATATATAAGCATCACTGTCATACAAGCCATGTTATTCATTTTTAGTCTTCTGTGACAAACATGTCTGGTCATGGGGAAATATTACTCTGCTTAGAAACAAATGAGGGTTGGCAACTGGAAGGGCATCCAGCCACAGAAATAATAAATTCAATAAATTCTGTCTAACCCATACAAGTATGGTAAAGTAGATCTTAAATGATGACAAGGATGGTGATGAGGGGGAGGAGGAACAACCAAATGAACACCAGCAACATTGAATCCACACTTTATATGAATCTTCTGAGATAGTACACATATCTGATAAAAGTCTTCTACATAGGATCTTCTATGGCTGGCTACACTATAGTCAATACCTAGCTGGAGGACCAAAGAAGCTGTTTAAAGATCAGTTCAAAGACACTTTGCAGAAATGAAAGATAAACCTTTTAAGAATAGAAAATATTTCTATCTGCCATTCTCTTTGCTGATTTCTCTATTGAAGGGAAATTGGAGATATGGATGTAAAATGTACCCAGTACACCCAGAAATGTAAAAAAGAGGCATATATGCATGCAGATTTAGATCTGGCCTCTCCAATAAAAACTTTTACATATCTCACTTGTAACTGAAGCTGTACATCAAGGATTAGGATGCACAGTGATCAAAGAATCTACAACTGATGGAGAAGATGGTAATAATCAGAATGAATAGAAAACTTTAAGTATATGTACTTCTCAATATAGATACTGCTTTCATCTCTTATAGAGATTTTCTTAATGGGATAATTTGCTTATTGCAAAATCAGAGATTGTGTGTCACTTATTTTCCATATAATGCAAGCTGGGGTGAACTACTGCTATGTCCAGCAGACAAGTACCCACCACTGAGAATGACCATAATAAGGTCGAAACTGCGTGGTCTGATGGTCTTGATAGCAGGGATAGAAGGGAGTTGTCTCCCCACTTGCAATATATATTGAGTGCAAAACACACTGCTTTCGTCTCTTATAGAGATTTTCTTTCTTAAGTATATGTTTGTGAATATATTTCTGTATATATAAACATGTATGAGCTTGTGAGCATGTGTCTTTGCCTGTCTGTATATAGAGAGATGTGTGTGTATGTGTGTTTTGTGCATGAATATATTGCATGTGTATGCATATGGATGTATGGAGGAATAACTGGTGTATAAATATTTAGGGGCTTAAATGCTGATATTTGCATGTGGAGAGCATAAGAATGTATGTGTGTATATGTGCATGTGTGATGTCTAATTTACTTTTTTAATTACATTTACTTCTCACTAAACAATCACATTTCCAACAACATTTAACATTTATCAGTGACCCTAAAGGACTTCATCTACAAATTACTTTAACTTCCTGTAAGAAGAGAAACCATTCATGTGTGTGTGAGCATGTATGTGCGTATGAGTGCATGTACAAAGACAACTTCTCACACTTGTATATTGCGTAACAGTGAATTATGTAACAGTCATTGTGGTGATGATGGTAATGGTTGCAGTATTACAGTAGAGAAAGTGGCAGGGATAACAGCACTGGTGGTGTAATGGTTGTGGTGGTTATAGTACCGTTGATGGTGGTGGTGGTGGTGATGATATTATTTGTTGTGATGGTTATAGGGGTAACATTACTTGTGGCAGTGGAGATAGTAAGTTTTAGTGGTGGTAGTGGTGGTCATAGTAGCAACAGTGATAAGAATGATTGTGGTAAAAAGCTTTGTCACATTTTGTAAAAACGTGTATGTGGCTGCTTGAATGGCAAGAATTAGCAGCCACATACATCACATCTCAAAAATCACTTGATAATCTTAAAAACAGAATGACATTTTATTTAATTAATAATACGCTTTTAGATCCACTCTGTCTTAACACAAAAAGGAAACGGCAGGACACTCGTGGCTGCAATGCCTTTAATCATACATAATACTTAATCATGGCTTCTCTAGGATTAACCAGCAATAAACATACAATAATTGAGTGTCAGTCGGTCACTAAACTAAACTATCAACTTACAATGTATAGTATTTTGCTTCTTGACATTTTGCATCAAATCACCAATGAGAGGTAGACTAGTCAAATTATTTTTCATTCACGCCCTCTTTTTATGGAGGTGAATGTAAGAAATATGAGGCCAATAGTACATGGTCTGATTAAATCTACAACATATCTTCCCTCATAAAAATTTGGCAGTCAGCCAATAATAGAAATCATTGAAGTTCTACAGGTCAGTCATTCCAGTTATTGTCTTTATATATATATGTGTGTGTGTATATATATATATATATATATATATATATATATATATATATATATATATATATATATATATATATACATAGATGAAGTGAAATGGCTTAACCTAGGATTGAACTTTTATTGCAAATATTATTTAAAGTGTTGAGAAGGACATTCAGTCATAGAATCTATACCAAAGCTGACATTGGAGTTCAATGCAGTTTGTGGCTTGATGGATCCTGTCAAACCATCCAACCCATGCCAGCATTGAAAACAGATGTTAAATGATGAGATGTGTGTATGTGTGAGTGAAGGCAGGTTCAGTTTTCAGCATTTTATTTGTAAAACCTGTGTTCTTAGAAAAAAAAAATGATACTAAAATCACAAGTTTTAGGTTATAAAAAGAGTTTTTAAGACTTAAATAAAGTATTAATTATTTAGGTAGTGACATCTGCAAAGATTCTCAAACAGTGAGCAGGTGTGTTACTTTTGTCAGGGACATCATTTTGCAGTTAGTCTCTTTGACAAAGCTGCAGTCTCAGATCAGGTATTAACCATAATTAGGTGCCTAACATCTGGAATTTGTTAAGTGCACACAATCCTCTACCAGTCAAGCAGAGCAGCCAAAGGATTAGTAACCCTTTAGCATTCAGATAACTTTGTTGAATGTAATGCTTATTTATTCACATTATTTTGAATTAAATATGCTATATCTCATACCTTTGAGATTTTGACAATGTGATAGTCTACTTTAAGAACAACATTGTAGGTTAGGTGTGACAGGCTGGATCTGGTTGGTTTGATCATAAAACAGGTAGAATATTTTCACCAGATATGGTTGATTTAAATGCTAAAGGGTTAATATGCACTCTGTAGAATGTTAGTAGTGGGCACCAGAGATAATTTTCAAGCAGGTTCTCTATACATTCTTCATGATCAACAAAGCAGTTTCTATTGGTGGACTTCCAGCTCAAGGATTATGGATAACATCCAAAAATTCCTAGTCTGGTGGTTCTATTCAGAGGCAATGCCAATTTAAGATAAGGTTTAAATGCATGGCAGTCCTGTAATCTAGGCATGTCTGAGATGCATCCAGAGTAACAATCCCATTCTCTGCATATTCGTCCAGTGCCTAAACACTGCTGAATTGTGGAGTTATGTCAGATCCAGCTCTCAGAAGAATCCATTATTAAGAGTGCCTCTACCACTAACTTTGCTCAGAAGGACAAGTACTGTCACTCTGCTTGGTGGCTATAGGGGTAAAGGTAGTGTGATGGGTAAAAACTGAAAGGATTTAAGACAGCATATTTCTTCCTTGGCCAAGTCCTCATGATCTTTTTTTAAAATACCACCTGAAAAGAAATATGAAGGTAAAGCAAAGAAGTGTTGCCTTCCAGTAAATTTGCTAGAAGGTAGACAAGACTGATGAAAATGGCTTAAATGAATAATCCTGTCCTTAATATGTGCTCGTGTATTGTGGGTCAAATATTGAGATAAGGTATTTGTATTTGTTAGTCAGAGTAAATCAGAATTTATTTGATGTTGACCAACAGGTCCAAAGGAGCTCTCCACCTATTGAGACTGTTTTATTTATTGTGATAATATCCCCCCACATCTCTCAGTATTATGGCAATAAAAGAAACCATCATAACTTATTTTCATTAATAGGATGGTAGATTAGCAATGATGGCAGATTAGCAGTGATGGTTGAATACCTTTAAGTATTTAGTACATTCCTGAAAACGAGTTTTGAGAAGTGCATTTCATTTAACCAACTCCTACTTAATTGGGAAAATGAATGACAAAGTCAACCTCAGCAAGATTTGAATGCAAAATGTAAAGGGGTAACCAAAAACAAATACTACAAGGCATTTTGATTGGTCGTTTTGTAAGCCACAATAATAATAGTAATGGTTTCTGATTGAGGGGAGAGAGATTAATAAACTGGTACTTCATTTTATCGACCCCAAAAGGACTGAAGGTGAAATTTGAGCTCAGAAACATAAAGAACCAGAAGAAATATCATGAAGCATTTTTATCAGACACTAATTATTCTGCCAGCTTGTAGCCTTTGGTAATAATTGCTTCAAATTTTAGTATAATTTTACGGGTGGCAGAGTTAGTCGATTGCATCGACCCCTCTCCCAGTACAGGATTTGTATTTTATCTTATCAATCCCAAAAGGATAAAAGGCAAACTTGACTTCGGATGGGATTTGAACTCAAAATGTAGAGCTAGAAGTTAAACTGCAAGACATTTTTTTTTCCGACGCTCTAAATATCCTGTCAATCACAAAGCCACAAATTCGGAAAGAGGAGGGGCAGCAATCGAAGTCAATACTTGATTGGCATTTTATAGTACTTAGAGATCGAATAACAAACGAAGGGATTTGAACTCGGAACATAAAGGGACATAACTAAATTACGGCAGGGTAATTTACCAATTGATCTACTAATTCTGCCACTCAAAATAATAACAAGATTGTCTCCAGTTAGAAGATGAATGCTGTGATATACTTTCACTTTATGAAAAATAATAACTATAGATTTTCTGTTGTTATGTTATAGAAGACTGGAATTTTTTAAAAGTCAAAACTAAGTGATACTTTGAACTAGATACAGTAAAATGTTCTAGTTAGGTGCTCTAGAATTCCATTTATTTATAATACTGTCAGTACTTTATTTAAACATAAAGTCTTGGAGAAAGCAGAAAATATAACATGAAATGACATGTCTCAGAACGCAGTGCTCTATCGAAAGATATCTAATGCATGTTCAAATTGACTTTTATAATAATTTACCAGCAAGGACAAGGCAAGATATAATAGAAAAATAAACTGATAGTTCCTTTTATTGTACGACTCCCCAGCATATATGTTTGTTTATCGTTCTTACACACTGAATTTTAATTTAAGCTTGCAATAAGCTGCGCTAAGGACGCCAGCTGGACGTTGCTAATGAAAACCTCCCACCAAAATTATATACGTACTGGACCCCCACTTTTAGTCCGACATGTGCTTCGAAACAAGACTTAAGAAAAGAGAAAGTAAAACAGTGACAAGCATTAAATGGTACTTACCTGTTCGCATCGTTTCCCCAATCCATTGCAACTAAGGGGAAACAATGTAGGATCTATAGATGAACTTTATATATTTAGAGGAATGTGAAATATATAAATAAATATATATTATATCCCATGCAGTCACAATTGAGTCGTTAGTGGTAGCATAAATTTATGTTTCTTCTCACGGTGGAGTAAGAAGACTGCTTGAAAACATCAGATTATTAAAATATAAGATTAAGATGACCAAAGAACACGAACAGAAAAAAATAAATAGATATCTTAAAGGCTTTGTGTGTCAAAATAATATCATATTAGATGTCCAAAAGACGCGAGGACTGCAGTCAATTAACTGAACGTGTACCTTGGAATCTGGTTTGATTTCTTCGCTTTTATTGTATTATCGATTACATCGTGTCTCTTTCTCCTTCCTTCGTTCATTCTCTTTATCTTTCCCTCATTTGCTCTTTCTTTCTTCCTTTCTCTCTTTATATCTCCTTGTTCTCTCTTTCTTTTTCTCCGTCCCTCTTAATCTCTCCTTTGTTTTCTCTTTCTTTTTCACCCTCCCTCTTTATTCCCTCCTTTTTGCTCCCTCTCTCTCTCTCTTTCTTGCCTCCCTCTTCTCCTCAGGCTATCTTCATAACTCGTTCGGAGATAAATTTTCTTTCTTCCTCTAAACCTTCTTTTCTTCTGACTGTCTTTATTTATAAGACACATTCATTAGCTGTTCAACGTATCTCAAATATATAAATATTAATAATAAAACTTCACATCTAATAATTATCCAGCTTTTTTCCCCGACGATTTACAAGGTTTGTTAAAATATATATATATATATATATATATATATATATATATATATATATATATACATATATATATATATATATATATATATATATATATATATATATATATATATATATATATATGCATATAAGTACACACTATTTCGTAAAATAAGCATATACTACACTACATGGAGTGAGTATTCCTTTCTCCTGTTTGTAAACTCAAACATACATATGTACACAGTGCGTGTGTGTATTGCAAAATTCCGTCACAGATTTCAAGGATTCTTGTTTCTTCTTTGTTTAAGGAGCTTCTGCAAACATGTGAATGAAAAAGAAAAGGGGAATATTTTCGGCAGGCAGCACGGAAAGAGAAAGATATGCAAACTGACAACACAGGCCACTACCTACTGGAGTAAGTCACAACATGCCAGTCACAACATGACAATGACATACTCACACCTGCTGATGGCACAGTACGAAATGAACAAGCTTTGTTTATGTCAAGCTATGCCAAACAGGGATCTATACAACTGATTTGTGTCCGTACGTGTGGTAGAGTATGTGTGTGTGTGTGTGTGTGCAACATGTAAAAGTTTGTCTGTGCTTCTGTGTATGTGTGCGTATCTATCTATCTATCTATTTATGTGTGTGTGTACACATACATATATACGTGCATGCAAAATACATATATACATACATAATACATAAAGAGATCCCAGTTATAAGAAATACTCATTTTAAAAATGGGAGAAAAACAATTGAAGAAAAAGTACTCAGTAATATCGAGTGAAAATCTTTGATAATTTAAAAATTTAAAAGATCTAACAAGACTAGTCGTGTTTCGTTTGTTTACAAATTCACCAGAATGATGAATTGAGAATCAACATCCGCACATACATTAATTAGATGGACATAACTTAACCCATACACATCCCTACCCACACAAACATGTACACATATATACATTATTAAAAACGCACGCATTTACATATCATCATCATCATCATCATCATCGTTTAACGTCCGCTTTCCATGCTAGCATGGGTTGGACGATTTGACTGAGGACTGGTGAACCAGGTGGCTACACCAGGCTTCAGTCTGATTTGGCATTTTTCTTTCCTTTAAAAATCGGCACGAACTTTCCGGACAACCCAGTATAAAGGGGGAGACCCCGCCACCCCCATACTTCTATACAAGGTATATAATCCAAAACAAGCATGTGGAAACACAAGCCTATTTTAAAACAGTCAAACTGAAAGTAAATCAGTCAACCTGTGGTGCTAAAAACTCATCACTACAGAATAAAGCATTGTTAGGACGAATTTCTATGCTTTCATTCTTTGCAACATATTTACATTATTGTGTAGTGAGTTCAGGTGCTGACATGAGTTATCTTCTCCCCCTCCCCCACCAGCACCCCTCTGTATCCAAGCCGGTGAGGTGGGGGCCTGGAAAAGTTCATAACCTGATAAACTTCCTTTTCATAAACTTTCATTTGAAGTTACAAGAAAGTGAAAGAAAAATTCAACAATAGCCAATAGTACTAAAATATGGCTATAAGATACATTAACAAAAGTAGAAAAGGAGGAAAAAGAAGAAAAAAGGGTAACTACTGTGGAAATGCCATGATCAGAGAAAAATGCTTAAAAAATAATACATAGAATTTGAAACCTACTATTTTCCCTGCTAAATGCTAGATTCAAAAATTTTCTGCTAAATGCTGAAAAAAAATGAGAGATCTAGCATAAAATATGTTAAATTGGCAACCCTGAATACATACATACATACATAAACACAGACACACACACACACACACACACAATAGGCGAGACCTAGATACACTCAGTTTGGAAAACACTAGTAGTGTTCAAATGAATCTCCAAATTCTTCATCCAGGACCTATGTCCACAGTTCACCTTAACTTTCTCTCTTGTGTGTGTGTCTGTGTGTACATATATATATATATACCAGAGTAAGCACATAAAAAAAGAGTACTCAAATACCAGAGGTAGAGTAATATGCTTTATTTAAAAGCAGCAGAAATAGAACAAAAAGCTGTTACTCAGAGTTTCACGTTCCTGTTCATTGGACAGTTTTCTTGGAAAAAAAAAAATTTCTAACAAAAAAACTGTCTGATGAATGGGAACGTGAAACTCTAAGTAACAGCTTTTTGTTATATTTCTGCTGCTTTTAAATAAAGTATATATATATACATATATATATATATATCGACTTTAAAGAGAGCTCAAAACTGATCCATTGAAAAAATACTTTATTATAATAATAATAATAATGAAAATGACAGATACTATATTCTTTTGCCTAATTTTTGGTATAAAAAAATATATATAAACACACACACACACACACACACACACATATATATATATATATTTGGAAATGTGCTGTGCGTGAGAAGACCCGGCAAGCCAAGTGAGATCGTTGCCAGGGCCCCTGGACTGGCTCTTGTGCGGGTGGCACATAAAAGACACCATTTCGAGCGTGGCCGTTTTCGTGCGGGTGACACATAAAAGCACCCACTACATCCAGCTGTAGAAACTCTGCCAAATTAGATTGGAGCCTGGTGTTGCCATCCGGTTTCACCAGTCCTCAGTCAAACCGTCCAACCCATGCTAGCATGGAAAGCGGACGTTAAACGATGATGATGATGATGATGATGATATAGTTACAAGGAAGTATATATATAGTTACAAGGAAGTATATCATATATATATATATATATATATTATTGTCATCATTGTTTAAAGTTCATATTTCAATGCTTGCAACCTTTTGATATTTCCAAGTAATGTAATATTCCATGTAATCAGACACATTTTTTACAGAAGACTGGAAATGAAGGACAATGCTTGCTTAATGGTGACATTTGATTCCAACTACTCCTTGAAATCAATGCCAGGAGACGCTAACAAATGCACACATATACATCATCATTATCATTATCAACATCATCATCATTTAACATCTGCTTTCCATGCTATCATGGACTGGAACAGTTAGACAGGAACCAGCCAGCTGCAAAGGGTCGAGGTCTAATGTTATATTTGGCTTGGTTTCTACAACTGGTAGAGGTAGTGTGAGCTGGGAGCATGAGGAATGGAAATAGTTCAGAAGTATGGGTGGGGGAGGGGATGCACCAATTCTGCTCTCAGGTAAATACAGCAATACCATAGAAGGGAGCGAGATGGAAACGTGGGGGAATGTTTGACGTGTCAAAGAGAGGCGAGAGGGGAGGGGGAATATGCCCCCTCCTTCCACATGTACAAGCATAACCAAGTGTGACTGGTTATGTACGCTGGAACTCTTTCAGTTTGCATCTAACAAGTCTACTCATAAAACTTTGGTTGGCCCAAGGCTGTCGTAGAAGATACTTGACCAAGGTACCATGCAGCAGTACTGAACCCAGAGCCAAATGATTGGGTAGCAAACTTTTTACCACCCAACCATACCTGTACCTGTTGTTGATGTTATTGTTGTTGTTATTATTATTATTATTATTATTATTCAGTAGTTTTATTTTTATAACGTGCTTTCACTTCACTACCGAGCGCAGCTCTGTGCGCCTTGGGTATGTGCTGTGGTTTGCTGTGGTGCTCTTATGTTTACTGTATTGAAAGTGTTTTGCGTAGGATGTGTGCAGTACCCAGTAGTGCAATTTTCTGTATGTTATATTATTATTATTATTATTATTACTATTAAGGCGACAAGCTGGCAGAATTATTAGCACGCTAGACGAAGTTCTTAGTGGCATTTCACCCGTCACTAATGTTCTGAGTTCAAATTCCGCCAAGGTTGACTTTAGCTTTCATCCTTTCGAGGTCAATAAATTAAGTATCAGTGAAACACTGGGGTCGATGTAATCGACTAGTTCCCTCCCCACAAATTTGAGGCCTTGTGCCTCCTGTAGAAAGAATTATTATTATTATTATTGCTTTTTTTCTTCTTTCTTCAAATTTTCTTCCATTCCTCACCGAGTGTTTTCCATACACCTAGAGCAGAGAAGCTCGTTGTATGCATTCCCAGTTTACACATGCAAATTTACAGGTAAAATATGTATCTAAAAAAAAATAATAAATAAATAAATTCATGAATGGATGTTTTCACAGCAATAATGCTCTTCTCAGTAAATGAGTCATTCCAGTTAACACGATTTTTTGCAATTCCTGTAAGGATGGTAAGCCTGGTATCATTTTCAAATAGATTTCAGTACCTATTTTTATCATTCCTAGAGATCCTACAATCACTGGTTATTATTATTATATATTTTTATGTATATATGTGTGTGTGTGTATATCAGCTAACTCTGATGAGCATAAGCTTATATAATTGGATTGTTACTTAACACTCCATTGTATTCCTAGCATGAAACCAATTGGTAAGATCAACCGTGATGGATATATAATGCTGCACATTTCAGATAATTTATATATATGAGGTACATTCCAGAAGTTGTGAGGCTTTTTTAGGAGAGGTAGTTATATATGTCCTACATTATTTTGACTTTAGTATATCATTATATGCTACTCTGCCAACTTTTATTATTCCAAATTGAAAGAGAAAGTTGTCACTGCAATTTCAGCATACCCTTCTAAACATTGCTTGTCACAGCTGACTAATTTGTGGAATGTTGTCAGGATATGAAAAAAAATTGGAAGTTTGCTATGCAAAATAAAGTTTTGTGTTAAAACTGGGCAAAACTGCCCCAGTAACTTATGAAATGCTCAACACTGCTTATGGACTAACTTATAGGAGTTGAACATTTGATTTTCACTGGCACAAGAGGCCAGGATAGTAAGTCCACTGGGATGCTCATGGCAATTCCCTTTTTCAATAGCAACAGCATCATCTACAGCCACTGAGTTCCTTTTGGCCAGCCAGACAGTCAATAAAGAGTACTTTGTGGAGGTTTTGAGGGGAGTTCAGGAAAAGATTTCATTACAAAAGACCAAAGCTCTTCCAGTCGGGTCAGTGACAACTGCACTGGACAATGCATCAGTTCACAATTCCATCCAGGTAACCAACTAATTGACAGAAAGGGGCATCAAATGAAGGAGATTACACTTTTGTATTTCTTTCAAATTAATAAATGTTCCTCCTGAGAAAGTCATAAAACCGCTTGTATGTATCTATATACAGGGGTTGGACAAAATAATGGAAACACCTTAAGATTTCAAACAAATTTATTTTAATATGGGGTGGGACAGCTTTGGCAGTAATCACAGCTTGAATTCTATGAGGTACAAAGTTTGAATTGTTTCCGAAGGAATTTTTGTCCATTCTTCAGCTAAAACAGTCTCCAGTTCTTGTAGTGATGATGGTGGAGGATATCGCTTCCTTACTTATTTTTCTAAAATGCACCATAAATGTTCAATGATATTGTGATCTGGGGTCTGTGGTGGCCAGATAAAATGTTCAACTTCACTAGAATGTTCCTCATGCCATTCAGTAACAACTTTAGCTGTACGAATTGGTACATTATCACCCTGAAAGATTGTGTTTCCCTCTGGAAACAGTTCCACAACCATAGGATGAATTTGATCAGATAAAATGCTTAAATAGTCTTGACTATTAATTCTGCCATGAAGGGAAACCATTGGGCTGGCGGATTTCCAAGATATAGCCCCCCCCCCCCAGATTATCACAGATCCTCCTCCATGTTTAACAATTAGAAGAAGGCAATCTGGGTCAAATGCTTCTTTTGGCTGTCTCCATATGTATACTCGGCTGGTGGTCAGGAATAAGGTAAAGGATGACTCGTCCAAGAAAATAACATTCTTCCACTGTTTTAGGGACCAATTCTGCAGGTTTTTACTCCACTCTAAATGCTAGGCCACTGGTTTTAAATTGATATTAATCAAATTAATATTCAATTTTTCACCCTTATTATTTAAATTATGTATGTATGTATGAATGAATGGATGGATGTATGCACGCATAGATGTATGATTGATTGTATGTGATTAGAAAGAGAAGGAAAAATTAGCTGGTGAGTCAGGGAAGATAGTATTGTACTCATACACTCACGCCTTTGCGCATAATACTCCTTTACCCCATCCACCCCCCACCACACATACAACACACACACACACATACACACACACACAACACACTCATACACGTAGGTATGAAATAAATGTTAATGCTTCTATGAAGTGGTTAGTTTAAATACTGCGAAATAACGACTAGTTAGCCTAGATAAATGGTTTTCTCATTTAGCTAACCGGTAAGAAACCTAAGTCGTATTGTCTTCGTTTATTTACGTAATTTATTTTTATTTCATTGAACTGAAAAATTTAATAGGCTATTAACGAAAGAAAGAAAAAAAAATTTTAACTGTCATAAAAGTTGATAGACAAACCTTAGAAGATTGTAATAACTGTTTCTAATTTAGACCAGAAGCAATTTTGAGGACAATGAGTAGGTCAATATCATTGATCCCCAATATTTGATTAGTGCTCAGTTCTATTAGTCACAAAAGAATGAACGGCAATGTTCACCTTCGAAGGGTTTGAACTCAGAATGTAAAACACCAGAACAGGTACCTTATAGCTACTGCTTTATAGCAACTGCCTTATAGCTACCACCTTATAGCTTATCACCTTATAGCTACCACCTTAAAGAGAATGATTAATGTGGCATCCTTATAGTTACCACCTTATAGCTACCACCTTGCAGCTACTGCCTTATATTGTGTATACAAAACTGTATACACAATAAAATGAAGCTATAATACAAAAATCCAATCCCCATGAAGCAATTGTAGCAAAGCTGTGTATGTGTGTGTGTGTGGTCTGGGGTTCAATCCCACTGCAAAATACCTTAGACAAGTATCTTCTATCGTAGCCTTTGATTGAGCTAAACCTTATGAGTGAAGTTTGGTAGACGGAAACTGTATCAAAGCCTGCCACAATCATTCCTGTTTTTAGATGGTAGACTTAATTCATCACCACCACATGGCCCTTGGGTACTTGTAGCAAATTCCACACTATTGCAACCATCTGAGGATAACTGCTTCCTTTCTTTCCACTAATCTCAGAGACCCTGGAAGGAGTCGTCAGCACTGTCCTCCTTCTTCTCACCAAACCATTAAGAAAAGAAGTGCCCTGGATGTCTAGCCAGCTTAGAAAATAACTATTTCACTACTACTTTTCTATCAAGACTAACTACAGTTCATCACAATGAGCAGCCAGAGAATCACTTGGTCTATTTTGAATCATCATCATTGTTTAACGTCCACTTTCCATGCTAGTATGGGTTAGACGATTTGACTGAGGACTGGCGAACCAGATGGCTGCACCAGGCTCCAATCTGAACTGGCAGAGTTTCTACAGTTGGATGCCCTTCCTAACGCCAACCACTCCAAGAGTGTAGTTAGTGCTTTTACGTGCCACCAGCACGAGAGCCAATCAGGAGGTACTGGCAATGGCCACGCTCAAATGGTGTTTTTTTTACGTGCCACCTGCACAGGAGCCAGTCCAGCGGCACTGGCAACGACCTCGCTCGAATGTTTTTTCGTGCCACCGACACAATATTCAAATTATGACCTTACAGCAAGCCATATTGTTTATCATTGCAAGTGACCACATAGCAGAATTGATGACTGTTGCAATAGTTGAAGCATTGAGCTGAATGAGACTGATAATATTATTGAAGTCTGAAGTTTTTTTAAATGGAAAAGGATGATTAATGTGGCAGTATGAAGACTAATTTGACAGTAGTGAGAAAACAACAGCAATGGCTGCTAATTCATAAGGAGATAGTCAGTTGGATTTTCCCAGCACTTGACTGGTATGTATTTTATCAATTTTGAAAGGGTGAAAGATAAAGATGACCTTAATGAAATTTGAACACAAAACCAAGAGGAGTAAAAGACTAAATGATAATAATAATGATTCTAATTTAGGTATAATGTCTGCACTGGGAGTCAATGTAATTGACCTGCCTCTCCCTTAGAATTATTGAAATTGTGCTAGAATTCTAGCACAATTTCAATAATATGAAATCAACATTATTATTATTTCATTTATGCACAATAGATTAGACTGTTCAAGAAAAATTCCTAGCATTGGGTTACAACAAATAACCTTAGATGTCAAGAACCTTCCTAGATGCCAAGAACCTTCCTAAGTATCCTAGCTGTCCTTAAAAATACTGTTTCTGGAGCTACACTAACCTGAGTTTTATGCCTATTTTCTCCATCCACCTATTCAAATCTTTAAGAATGATTTCTAATGCACCTATAACTACAGGGATACATTTTACCCTCACTTTCCATAACCTCTGATTCTAAGAGTAGTTGTTAGTGTGGAACCTGGGGATTGGGGTAGGGTGAAGACAGTATGAGGAAACCATAGGGGAGATAAGTGAATCAGGGAGGACTTGTAAGGGATAGGACAAAAATCAACCAATCAGGTCAAAGGAAACAATAGAAGTGGAAGAATGAAGAGAAGGCAGTGGTGTGCCAGAGGGCCAGTGATTAGAATGTGTTGTTTTGGGACAACATACAAATCAGTTGAGTGATCCTTCATGATGGGATGGGAGCTAAGATATCGATAGCTAATAGGGAAACAATGCAGAAACTATATAAAGGTGAAACAGAATCAAGTTATAAAGGTTTCACAATGTTTATTCCTGCCTCTGCGTTCAAGTGCCACTGGAGTTGATTTTACTTTTCAGTTCCCTTTCTGGGGGCCAGTGTATGTCTGTAAAATAAGTACCGTTTATTGATTGGAAGAGCAAATGTCAGTACTATCAGTTTTATTATGCTTTACACTGCAAAATTCAGCATAGTGACTAATATCAATGGAAATCAATAATCTACTTGAGTCCGATCAATTAACTATTATGCCATCCACAGCATTTAGAAAAAAAAAATAGGATTGTGTGACTAAATGAAAGAAATCAATATTTTCCTTTTATTGTTGTTATTTATTTCTCTATTTCTTTATTTTCTTCTTTCTTTCTTTTTTTTTTATTTTTACAGTAGCAGTATCCACAGGTTGTTGGAGGTGATTGATCAGTCAATTGATTGTTTTCATAATTCTCAGAGAAATCAGCTGGTCTCATTTATTCATTTTATGTACTAGATAGATATTTATAGCTTGTATAAACTCAAGGCCAGGAATTTAGAAGAGGTGGGGGGGGGGGGGCAGTCAATGAGATCAAGCTCAGTACTTAAATTGAACTTTATAGTGTCAGTCTGCTGGAGAATGGAAAGCAAAGTTGACATCGGCAAAATTTGAATTCAGCTTCACAAGGGATGTCTGTAAATAGTGTAAAGTTTTATTGTCAGAGCCCCCTCCTTGGATATCAAGTTTTTTGCAACTGGTACAACAAAACTATAAATATATGAGAGAGAGAGACAGACAGAGACAGAGAGAGACAGAGACAGAGACAGACAGACAGAGTGCTAGCATGCATGCATGAGAGTGTGTCGGAACATGATAGTGTGCGTGTGTGTGTGTGTGTGCATGCAGAGAGAGGGAGAGAAAGTGCATGAGAGTGTGTCTGAACATGATACTCTGTGTGTGTGTGTGTGTGTGCATAGGGGCAATAAACACTGAAGATGTACAGAAAACAGATTCCTTCACATGTCAGGGTAAAAACTAGAAATAATTGATTGCTTCCATTACCTAGGTGACCAAGTCAGTAGTTGGGGTGGATGCTCTGGGAGCATAGTTGCTAGAATAAGAATAACTTGGTAACAAAGGGCCTCTCACTCAGAGTGAAAGGTAGACTGTATGATGCCTGTGTGTGAATAGCCATGCTACATGGCAGTGAAACATGGGCCGTGACTGCTGAGGACATGCATAGGCTTGAAAGAAATGAAACTAGTATGCTCCACTGGATGTGTAATGTCAGTGTGCATACACGACAGAGTGTAAGTACCTTGAGAAAAAAGTTGGACATCAGAAGCATCAGATGTGGTGTGCAAAAGAGACGATTGCACTGGTATGGTCATGTGTTGTGCATGGATGAGGATAGGTGTGTGAAGAAGTGTCACACTCTAACAGTGGAACCTGTGAAAGAGGTAGACCTAGGAAGACATGGGATGAGGTGGTGAAGAACAACCTTCAAACGTTGGGCCTCAAGAAGCCGAGACCTTTGGTGATGCGCTGTGCATGAGAAGGCCCAGCCAGCCAAGTGAGATCATAGCCATGGCTGATGCCAGTGTCACATAACTGGCCCATTTAAAAATACACCTTCAATTGATGGACAATATGCTGTGCTTGAGAAGACCTGTTGAGCAAGTGAAATCAAAGTTGTGACTGATGCCAGTACCGCCTGACTGGCACCCATATCAGTGGCATGTAAAAAGCGCCTTTTGAGCATGACTGATGGTTCTGCCAGCTTGCTGCCTTATCTCTATATAGTTATAATAATATATGTCTATCTATGAGACATCTTTATGTCATTGAGTTTATTATAGATTCTCCAGGTCAGTTAAAACTTGAGATAATGTTGATAAGACTTGGAATTTAATCAGTGAAAAACCTTGGAATTTTATCTGTAAAGCATCTAATCGTTTTTTTTTGTTTTCATGCTTGTTTGTTTTTTGTTTTCTTGTTTTGTGTTTTTCTAATGAGCAAGGAAGATAAATTCTATCTAGTTTAATCTACTCTATGAAGCAGCCAAACCTTCCAAAATAATGTATTGTCTATAAATTGGAAACCACGTATTTTAAGTGCTAAACCTTACAATGAAGAATGGATGAGCTCAGTTAGAATGATGGTTAAATGATAAATTTCTATCAGTAATATTGATACGCTAGCTTTTTGTACGTACCTGTTGTACGTACCTGTTTTTGTATGTACCTGTTGTGTGCGTCACACATCTTTAAAGTGGCAAAGTGAGAGAGGAGGAGAGAGAAAGAGAGAGAAAGTGAGAGAGTGAGTAGTGGCGGCAATCATTTTGTGTTTTGAAATGTTTCTGAGAGAACATAAGAGAAAAGGAAAGAGAGTGAGAAAAGTTCTGAGGAAGGGGACGAAGGACTTCCTGGAAAGTTCTGATGAGTGGGATGAAGGAGAGTAGGGGAGGAAGGAGGAAGGAGGAGGGAGAGGAGGGACTATCTGGAAAGTTCCGAGGTTAACGGATAAGGACTTCCTGGAAAGTTCCAAGGAGGAGAGGAAGAAGGGGATAAGGGACTTCCTGGAAAGTTCAGAGGGAGAGGAGGAGGTGATGAGGGACTTCCTGCAAAGTTCTGGGGAAGTGGAGGAAGTGGGAGGGGAGGAACTTACTGGGAAGTTCTGAGGAAGTAGTGAGGACTTTGTGGAAAGTTTCGAGGAGGGGGACAGAGATTCCCTGAAAAGGAAGGGAGGTGGTCAGTAAAACATAAGTCTGAAACAGAAGTACACTCTAAGTTATAGAGCAGTATGTTATAAAGATAAAGTTAGGTAAGGCCAGTTTATGGGCTTAACCTGCGTTTCTCGACCATAAAGCACTTAGCTTTACAGCGTATCGTCAGATCCCAAATCTGTTGGCTTATACCTGTAAGCTTATACCTGTAAGCTTATACCTGTAAGCTTATACCTGTAAGCTTATACCTGTAAGCTTATACCTGTAAGCTTATACCTGTAAGCTTATACCTGTAAGCTTATACCTGTAAGCTTATACCTGTAAGCTTATACCTGTAAGCTTATACCTGTAAGCTTATACCTGTAAGCTTATACCTGTAAGCTTATACCTGTAAGCTTATACCTGTAAGCTTATACCTGTAAGCTTATACCTGTAAGCTTATACCTGTAAGCTTATACCTGTAAGCTTATACCTGTAAGCTTATACCTGTAAGCTTATACCTGTAAGCTTATACCTGTAAGCTTATACCTGTAAGCTTATACCTGTAAGCTTATACCTGTAAGCTTATACCTGTAAGCTTATACCTGTAAGCTTATACCTGTAAGCTTATACCTGTAAGCTTATACCTGTAAGCTTATACCTGTAAGCTTATACCTGTAAGCTTATACCTGTAAGCTTATACCTGTAAGCTTATACCTGTAAGCTTATACCTGTAAGCTTATACCTGTAAGCTTATACCTGTAAGCTTATACCTGTAAGCTTATACCTGTAAGCTTATACCTGTAAGCTTATACCTGTAAGCTTATACCTGTAAGCTTATACCTGTAAGCTTATACCTGTAAGCTTATACCTGTAAGCTTATACCTGTAAGCTTATACCTGTAAGCTTATACCTGTAAGCTTATACCTGTAAGCTTATACCTGTAAGCTTATACCTGTAAGCTTATACCTGTAAGCTTATACCTGTAAGCTTATACCTGTAAGCTTATACCTGTAAGCTTATACCTGTAAGCTTATACCTGTAAGCTTATACCTGTAAGCTTATACCTGTAAGCTTATACCTGTAAGCTTATACCTGTAAGCTTATACCTGTAAGCTTATACCTGTAAGCTTATACCTGTAAGCTTATACCTGTAAGCTTATACCTGTAAGCTTATACCTGTAAGCTTATACCTGTAAGCTTATACCTGTAAGCTTATACCTGTAAGCTTATACCTGTAAGCTTATACCTGTAAGCTTATACCTGTAAGCTTATACCTGTAAGCTTATACCTGTAAGCTTATACCTGTAAGCTTATACCTGTAAGCTTATACCTGTAAGCTTATACCTGTAAGCTTATACCTGTAAGCTTATACCTGTAAGCTTATACCTGTAAGCTTATACCTGTAAGCTTATACCTGTAAGCTTATACCTGTAAGCTTATACCTGTAAGCTTATACCTGTAAGCTTATACCTGTAAGCTTATACCTGTAAGCTTATACCTGTAAGCTTATACCTGTAAGCTTATACCTGTAAGCTTATACCTGTAAGCTTATACCTGTAAGCTTATACCTGTAAGCTTATACCTGTAAGCTTATACCTGTAAGCTTATACCTGTAAGCTTATACCTGTAAGCTTATACCTGTAAGCTTATACCTGTAAGCTTATACCTGTAAGCTTATACCTGTAAGCTTATACCTGTAAGCTTATACCTGTAAGCTTATACCTGTAAGCTTATACCTGTAAGCTTATACCTGTAAGCTTATACCTGTAAGCTTATACCTGTAAGCTTATACCTGTAAGCTTATACCTGTAAGCTTATACCTGTAAGCTTATACCTGTAAGCCAACAGGTTTGGGATCTGACAACACACTGTAAAGCTAAGTGCTTTATGGTCGAGAAACGCAGGTTAAGCCCATAAACTGGCCTTATCTCTCTATCTATATATCATCATCATCATCATCGTTTAACGTCCGCTTTCCATGCTAGCATGGGTTGGACGATTTGACTGAGGACTGGTGAAACCGGATGGCAACACCAGGCTCCAGTCTGATTTGGCAGAGTTTCTACAGCTGGATGCCCTTCCTAACGCCAACCACTCAGAGAGTGTAGTGGGTGCTTTTACGTGTCACCCGCACGAAAACGGCCACGCTCGAAATGGTGTCTTTTATGTGCCACCCGCACAAGCCAGTCCAGGGGCACTGGCAACGATCTCGCTCGAAAATCCTACAGGAGCCAGTCAGGCGGTACTGGCAACGGCCACGCTCAAAATGGTGCATCTCATGTGCCACCCGCACAAGAACCAGTCCAGGGGCACTGGCAACGATCTTACTTGGCTTGCCGGGTCTTCTCACGCACAGCCCATTTCCAAAGGTCTCGGTCCGTAGTCATCGCCTCGGTGAGGCCCAATGTACGAAGGTCTTGCCTCACCACCTCAGCCCAGGTCTTCCTGGGCCTACCTCTTCCACGGGTTCCCTCAACTGTTAGGGTGTGGCACTTTTTCACGCAGCTATCCTCCTCCATTCTCACCACATGTCCATACCAGCGCAATCGTCTCTCTTGCACGCCACAACTGATGCTTCTAATGTTCAGCTTTTCTCTCAAGATACTTACACTCTGACGGGTATTCACATTGACATTACACATCCAACGGAGCATACTGGCTTCATTCCTTGCGAGCTTACGTATGTCCTCAGCAGTTACAGCCCATGTTTCACTGCCATGTAGCATGGTTGTTCGTACGCATGCGTCATACAGTCTGCCTTTTACTCTGAGTGAGAGTCCCTTTGTCGCCAGCAGGGGTAAGAGCTCTCTAAACTTTGCCCAGGCTATTCTTATTCTAGCAGCTACACTTTCAGCGCACCCACCCCCACTACTAACTTGGTCGCCCAGATAGCGGAAGCTATCGACTACCTCTAGTTTTTCACCCTGGAATGAGATAGAAGTTGTTTCCTGTTTGTTTGCAGTCTTTATTGCACCTGAACATCTGCCACAAACAAAAACTAACTTGCTAGTTAACCTGCCTTTGATGTTGCTGCACCTCTTATGTGTCCATAGCTTGCACCGGGTACATCTTATAGAGTTACTACCTACTCCTTTTCTACATACTGAGCAGGGCCATCTACCTGAAGGGGTTTGTGTTTTATCTACCTTCCTACTTATTAGGATTTTGGTTTTAGCTAGGTTGACTCTAAGGCCCTTTGGGGGTTTAGTTCACAGGTGATCTAAACAATTAGATACATTAGGTAAGTGCTGTAATGGATTACTAGGGCTCCAAGGTTATAGCCGAGACGGTAGTTATGGAGCCATTGCAAATTTCCAATGCAGTGGATATATAATTATTAAACAGGACGTCAAACATTTAAGACAAGGCAAGCATCTCAAGTCATATACAATATTATTATTATAGGAAGACATTCAAAATCCTATAATATTATTGTATATGACTTGAAATGTTTGCCTTGCCTTAATGTTTGATGTCCTGGCGTTAGGAAGGGCATCCAGCTGTAGAAACTCTGCCAAATTAGATTGGAGCCTGGTGTTGCCATCCGGTTTCACCAGTCCTCAGTCAAATCGTCCAATCCATGCTAGCATGGAAAGCGGACGTTAAACGATGATGATGATGATGATGATGATATACATATATATATATATATACATATCTATCTATCTATCTATCTATCTCTCTCTCTCTCTCTCTCTCTATATATATATATATATATATATATATATACTCTCGCTCTTGTAAAATTAGAAGAGCACAGGATAATATGCTTTGTAGTATTTAGTTACTTCCCTTTATGTTCTTAGATCAAATCCTAGTAAAGTTAGTTTGGCCTTTCATCCATTTTTTTTTTGTCTTTTGGGGGTCAATATTCTATGTAACAATCAAATAAGAGGTAGATTAAACCAATTACAAATACCACAAAAATTATTTCTGTATTCCAAAGAAAGAAATCATTATTTATCATTACTATAATTTAGTTATTTGAGTTGGAAAGGTTAATGTAAATGCTTAAAGTTCAAACTTGCTAAATAATGCCTCTCTTCAGATTTTGGTGTACATACTGCCATACATTTTCACTTGACTAGCCCGATTTACTAATTTTGTCAGGTCATTAACACTTCATCACATTATAAGCCATTTCCTGGCTAAAAAGAAAAACATATCAAATATATATATTCAATTCACTTTCCTTGTACAAACAAGGTCCTTGTGTGTATGAAATGTTTCTTTAATAGTTTGATTTATTTAAAGAGTTTGGAGAGAATTTATTTCAATTTTTCACTTGCCCTCTCTTTCATCCTGTCCCAGCCACAAGGTCTGATGTGTCATTTGTATTGCTAAGAGCAATAACAGACATGAAATCAATGGTAACTTTCTGACCAACCATAGCTAATGACTACATGGTATATATACCAACCATAGCCAATGACTACATGCTATATATATACAGGGTGAGCCAAAAGTAGCTATACACTTAGAAATTCTTTCATTTTATTACTTTTACGCTCATTTATTACAATTACATTTATGAAACACAGTTTAATCTCGTAAATGGTCGAAATGTCCTCCTTCAACATGGGAACATTCCTCAAACGTCCCAGAACACTGTAACACACAGCACATTATTCACGGTACCTGTAAAAAACAAATAAGTTAATTTTAAAAGTGTTTACCTACTTTTGGCCCACCCTGTATATAAGGCTAAATGGTAAAAGTATAATATATTCTAAGTGGAAAGTCTTGTTGTTGTTGTCATCTCTGTAGACCTCATTAATTTGGATTTGCTGTACTCCAGTTAGGTGGTGACCCTTTCAGCCTGAATAAATTTCCATTGCATAATATAATTTGTTCCAACCTCTGTAGATATATATACATGTATATGGTTGATATATTTGTAAACATGTCAGTTGTGACAACTGGTATATGAAAAACAGCATCAAAAATAGTATCCATTTCTTCACAGTGCATAGTTTTGATTTGGGTTATGAGTCCTGCATGCTTTCACTGTAACACTCTACTCAACAAGCAATTAAGCAAATATCTGATATATTATTTCTTTTACTCTCTGTTTTGAGTTACATCACTTCTATAACATCATCCCTCGTGTGTTATATATCATTTATTTATTTATTTCTATGCATTGGACTGTGTCTAACATATGATATGTAGTAACTACACAATACACGCTGCAGCATTAAGATGTTAATTCATTTACTGAAAGGCAGCATTTCACTCTGCTAATAGTCTGAAAGTCACAGTTGACAAACCATATCACATTTATGTGTATATGTACACACACACACACATCTTAGTTGTACAATGTTCCTTATTTCATTTGTACACTGCTACATTTCACTGTATGCTACCTTATACTTCACCTGTAAAACTGCCTTACACTTCTCCAGTACATTTCATTACATAACATCTCAATTATACACTGTGCTCTACTTTACTTCTATACTATTCTTCATTTCACATATACATTGTTCAACACTTCATTTGTATACTGCCCTATACCCACCCACCCTGATATCCTCCCATACAGTGCTCTCCTCCATTTGTACACTATGCCCAATCCAGACACTGCACTATATATTTTCCCCTTCTATACCATTACATTACACGTCCCACTACATTACTATGTGGACTACATCCCTATAGTGCATTGTACTGTAACAAAGGCATCAAACAGCAACCGCAGTCCCAGTGAAAGCAGCAACTGTTGAACTTTGACCTTAAGAATGGTGAAAGACAAATAAATAAATAAATAAAAGAAAAGAACAGATTATTCTCTTCCTGAACTACTGACATACTATCCTACATTTACATTGTCATCATCCTCCTCCTCATCATCACTGATGTTAATGTCATCATTGTCGTTGTTGCCACCATTGTCAGCACCATCGTCATTGAAATCATCGGCTGTCATCATCGTCGTCGTCACCATTTTAATCATTGTCATCATCATCATTATCCTTGTTGTCATCATTCTCGTCATCGTCGTCATCGTCTTCATCATCATCATCATCATCATCATCAATATTATATTCATTAACCATTTACAGGTTCTACATAGTTTCCTTTCTCACATTTTCTGGCAGTGTTAAGTCCCTACTTTTTTTCTGATGTGTTGTAGTGCACCTGAGCACTGTGTACAATAAGTTCATTATATTATATAATTTGCTGGAATGTCAAAACATCTTTGAAAATTTTACCTTCATGTGTATGTAAGACAAGGGACCCAATTTAGGGGTAGGTGAATTCATGTTGAACCTGATGGAACCAAGTGAAGCCAGGCCTTTTCTGTGGGTCCCATATTAAAACCATTATATTCACCATAAGCCAACAAAATATTTGTCAGTTATACAATGATCAGAAGTTGATGGACTCATAGAACTTGTAGAGTCCCAGAGAAAATGTCTTACAGTTCTTAGTAAGGCCTCTTTGCATTGTAATTTCAAATCCCACCAAAGTTAACTTTGCCTTTTGTTCTTCCAGATAAGTAGAGGTGTTCGTGCAATCTTATTTATCAGTCATTAATCAAGATCGTGTATAGCAGAAATTATTTCTCCATTGCAGCAGAGAGCAGTTTAAGATGCCTTGATGATGGTAGCATGCTATGTTGAAGTGAATCAAATACAACAGTGCTAGACAAAGGAGGTTGGGGATTGCCAGCTCTCGCTGATACCTTTGTGGTGGTGGCACACAAGCAGCTAACTCTAAGGAACAGAGGCCACAGTAACAGTACAGGAAAATGGAGAGAGAGAGAGAGAGAGAGAGAGAGAGAGAGAGAGAGAGAGAGAGAGAGAAAGATTTGCATAGGAAAAAGTAAAGGTACCTTCTCAAGTCATACTGACTCATCAGGGCCGGTTTCCCAGTTTCATGGCATATATATTCCCCACCTGGATGGGACGCCAGTCTGTTGCAAGATTACTCACTTTTGCCAGCTGTGTGGACTGGAGCAATGTGAAATGAAGTGTTTTGCTCAAGAACACAATGCGTCACCCAGTCCAGGAATCGAAACCACAATCGTACAATCACGAGTCCAACGCCCTACCTAACCACTAAACCACACGCCTCCACATTTGCATAGATGGAGCAGAGACTAGAGTGTACAACAAGCAACTTCATGCCAGATAATGAGATGACTGTCTCATCCAGTGTGTTTTTAGAAGTTCATCACCCCATGTGTCCTTTTTTATTATGATGACAGGGAATGATCTGAGTAAGAGAAGGCAGCTATTTCTGGTAGGTCAAGTGACTACATTGTAGCACCCTCCTTGACTTGTTACTATTGTCAATTGAAAACTGTCAATAAAATTGCCAAGAAATTGTATAGGGACATGTGTGTGTGTGTGTTTTGCAGATGGAAAGGGTGATAAACTTTAGATTAAGAAAAGGTGTATAACCTTTCCGCCACTTCGACCACGTGTAAACAAACGTCAAAAGAAGGTTGTTCTTTTTAGATTTTAAAAATGTAAATGTAGTCAGGAAGATTGGTGAAAAGTTTTAATAAAAGTGCAGGGGAAGTAACTCTGTATATTCGTTTTCCAACAAAATACTGGTCATTTTTTTCCAAGTTTTGGTAGGATATATTTTTTATTATAGTTAGGTTCTACAGACACTTCTCATGCAGTAAAAATGGGTGGGATTGACTAGTTCAGCCATTAACCATCTAACCATAAAACATGGTACCAGTAGCGTATAGAACCGGACCAAAATTACACTTTATAAACACTAAGTTGAGACTGAAAAGAGAAACAAGCTTACTATTAAAATCCAATACCATCTAATCTTTTTCCCAGATACTTCCACCAAGCCTTATATAAATGTGGAGTAACCACGTATCTTCTCCATAGCAAGATTCTTCTGCTTGTCCCTGACATAAAATCTCCTCTCCACCCTCTCAAATACTCCCTCACTAAGTCAAAAGGGCTTTTTCCCTTTTTTGATCTTTCCCATCTTGCAAGTTACATGGCCAACTTCATCACTAGAGCTGGTAGCATGAAAAAAAAAAAAAAAAAAAGCACCTGGTACACACTGTAAAGTGGTTAGTATTAGGAAGAACATGCAGCTATAGAAACCTTGCCAAAACTGACATGAAGTACATTACAGTCATGTGGCTCATCAGATCCTGTCAAACTATCCAGCCCATGCCAGCATGGAAAACAGACATTAAATGATGATGATGCTGGGGGGGGGGGGGGTGAAAAGTAGGAGGAGGGGAATAAGGTTTGTTTAAGAATGAACGAAACACCTTTGTTTCCAGAGATGAATTATTCAAACCCCAAAGAATTCCTCTCAACACATGACTATGTTGCTCCTCTACTACTCCTGCTTGTGATCAGAAATGCATATATCATCAGCCACTAAGGAACATTCGTAAGTAGTTAAGCTCAAGCAATGAACAAGCAAATCGGCGACATTGAGCAGAATATTCGCTGTAGGCTATTGTTTACACCTAGACAAAACGTACATATTATTTTGATTTTATTTATTTTTTACGTACAGCATTCAGTGGGTGATCCTTTATCATAATTACTCAGATTCATGCTCTTAGTGCAGTTGAGTTATTTACACTCTCTCGTTCTAATGATAACGACTTTCATGCCTTTGATCACAGATCTGACCTGCAGTGAAACAATAACAAAGAATAAAAATAAACAAAAGCCAGCATGGTTGTATGGTTTAAAAAAATCGCGATGCAGCCTCTTCATCAGGGTTCAGTCACCTGCACAATACCATGGCAACTACAGTGGTTTCGGGTTGACCAATGACTTTTGAATGGAATTTGACAAGCAGTGACTATGCTATATGTTGTGCGAATTTGTTTACACCGGTCTCAAAATTAGTCTTGCGTTTAAGTTGTGTCCCTTTGCATCATGAATCTCAACAGTTCGATAAATCAAAATCGAGAAAATAAGTATCAAACTGAAATAAGTACTGGGGATCAATGTGATCGACTAAACCCTTGAAGACGATTACTAGACCCAATAAAAATTTTAAGATGTAAAAATTAAAAAAAAAAGGAAAAAAGAAAATGCTTACGGAATGCATGGTTGTCTTTCCTTTGTACGCTTTTCAGTGTTATGAAACCACGAAACGGTGGGTAGCGGCATTACATAGCGATTTTGCAGTATTGTCCTATTCTTTAATTAATTGTTAATTACAGCAGAAATATGGTAAGTTTATTGCTCAGATTTGATTTTTTGTATTTAGAAATAGCAAATAACACATTGTTGAATCGTTTAAATTGATTACTGAAATATCCATCATTCATAATTATATTTATTTAAGTTATATTAAAACTGGTTTTTGTATAGTTTGAGTAGCAATCAGTTTTAATCAAATTATTATTCATATATTTTTAAATTTCAGAAGTTAAATTTGCATGTATGTATATTTTATTTTAATATCAATATATGAATCGATTTCAATGTTTTAGCAAAGTCCAGGAAACTCCAGATGAAACCAATGAAGCAACAATCCTCACGCGGGTTATCTTTGTGTTTCGGAAAACGGAATTGGTTACCTAAATAAATTGTATTCAAAGATAATTAACTAACCAATTCAAAAATGAGTTGTAGATCTTTAATCATTCCGAGCTGAATTAATCTGAATGATTAATAAATATAATTCCGTTGTGGCCTTTAATAAAACCCCTTTTGTTTAATATTGCTATTCTTATGCAGATGTGTGTTTAAGAAGCTGCGCACCTTTTTGCTTGGGATTTAAAATTTTAGGAATATCCAAAGATGAATTTAAAAAATAATGAAATAATACGTTTGAAACAATTTTAATAAAATTAAGAGTATGTGTGCGTTCAATAAACGTGCTTTGTTCATTAATCGTTATTATTCATTCAAGTTGAAACACTTTTATATATTTGTTATCAAATTCACATTGGTTAAATAATTTTTTAAATTTAAATTATCAAGTTAATAGAATATGCAGTTATGTGTGTGTGTGTGTATCGTTTCGTTGATTTTGTATTACAAACCTTTACCGAGGTTTGCTAATCATTAAATTTATATTATCTCCCTTCACTATGCAACTGTCCTATGTTTCATGGACCTAAGATCCACATTCGCTGGGAGGGAACAGTCGAATTAAGATCGTTGAGATCTTAATTCATGACGGCGATCTTTCGATACTAGGCCGATTTTTGTCATGTGTTTATTTACATCAATTCGGCAGTTTCCATAAAAAGTGTTGTGTTAGGGAAGTGGGAAAGGACGCGATATCTCGAATGATATCTCCATATTCCGACGCAAAATTATGAAAAGGAGCCAATCTAATCTTAGCGAAGTAGACCTCTATTCAAAGTCTCTCCAACCTGAACCATCATGTCATTTCGTTCCTAGAAAGTCAATTTGATATATGATAGTGATCATCACGATCAGTTTGACATCTATTTTTCTATGTTTACATGGATCAGACGGAATTCGCCGTGGCAGATTTTGTAGTCAGATGCCCCCCCCCCCCCCGTCACCAATCCTCACTTGTTTCCAAACCAGATAATATTTCCCTAATAGCTAGGCATGTCTTCACAGATGGTTGAAAACAAATGACACTGCTCGTATGGCGGTAGTGCTCATCAAGCAGTGTCAAAGGTACAAGAAGAATAAAGAAATGTGCACATATATCCAATCAGTGGGTTTCTTTTAATTTCCATCTACCAAATCTACTCACAAGACACTCCCCCAAGGTGCCATGCAGTAGGATTGAACCTGAAACCATGTGGTTCATAAGCAAACTTTTTGACCGTATAGCCATGTGTGTGTATGAAGTTGTATGGTCTAGTGGTTAGGTTGCTTTACTTGTGAACACAAGATTGTGGTTCTGATTTCCAGACCAACAGTGCATTGTACTTGAGCTAGTTCACTCACCTGTAAATTGACAACCTTGCAATGGACTAACATTCCATTCAGGGGGAATGTTGACCTGTTCACTTAGCCAGCAGCATGGCATCATTTGAAAACTACAACTCTGCGAGGAAGCACATTGTAACCAGCAATAATTAGCATCTTGTGGTCTGATAGATATATATATATATATACACACACATACATGCACACATGTAGCTGAATGCTATAACATGTCATGTAGTGGCATTGATGTAATTCCCTTATACCTCTCTATAGATTTTGGCCTTGTTTTACTATTAGAAATCGATTATAGCTATATATGACAGACAAAATGCTATAAACTATACAAGTGTCAGTTCAATCCTGTTATACCCCATCCTTTATCATTTCTGGCTTTGTAGCCAATGTAAGTAATCCATAATGTGTATATGTGTTTCACTTGCAGAGTATTCTGACTTACAATGGCTCTGCCATTCTGGCAATGAAAGGAAAGGAGTGTGTTGCTATCGCTGCTGACCGTCGTCTAGGAATACAAAGTTCTCTCACTGTGAGCACCAAATTTCAGAAAATATTCAAAATGGGGCCACGTTTGTTCATTGGTTTACCTGGTCTTGCGACAGATGTGCAGACAGTGTAAGTACTTTTGATTAATCTGTGTGTGGAAGATAGATAGATAGTGTTGTCATCATAGTAACTAACTAGTTTCAATTAAAAACGGAATTTTTGAGTGCTTGTCTGTCAACACAACTGAGGCTTCAGAAAAAAAGTCTATTTTCTTTTATTCTTTTACTTGTTTCAGTCATATGACTGTGGCTGTGCTGGAGCATCACCTTTAGTCAAACAAATCGACCCCAGTCAGTTTTTTTTTGCTGAACTGCTAAGTTACATGGGTGTAAACACACCAATATTGGTTGTCAAGTGATGATGGGAGGACAAACACAGGCACACACACACTAGATATATATATATATATATATATATATATGATATATATTATATTTAGCTGCTACAAAGGTGAGGGTGATGCCTTAAATAGAAACAACTACAAAGGCATTAAATTGCTAGACCAAGTCATGAAAGTTACTGAGAGGGTTATAGCTTAATTGATTAGAAATAGAATTAAAATAGATGAAATGCAGTTTGGTTTTTGTACATGGGAAGAGTACCACAGATGCCATTTTCCTAGTGAGACAGCTGCAGGAAAAAGAACTTGGACAAAAGTAAGCCATTGTACTTAGCCTTTGTTGATCTGGAGAAGGCTTTCAACAGAATCCCTGCTCTGTTGTATGGTGGTCTCTAAGGAAGTTAGGAGTGGAGGAGTGGCTTGTTAGAGCTGTACAAGCATGTACAGTGGTGCTGTCAGTAAGGTGAGAGTCAGCCATGAATACAATGATGAATTTAGTGTACAGGTAGGGGTTCACAACTCAACATAGACTTTTAAAAAAGACTTTCACTTAGAACAATTTATGGAGGTACGTGCATGATTAACAGATTACTGGCAGCATAGCGACAGAAAACAACCTAGTTACATATGAAACCCTTCTCTATGAATGTACTTAAAACTTCATTGCACCCTTTTGTGTACTCATTTACATTGGGTGCTCAGTGTAAAGTTTCTACTTAATACCTTATTGCATATTGGTTATAATCACTTCTTAGGTGGCAGTAGTCTTCTTGTAAGAAATCTTTATTAGATTACTGTTCTTGTTCAGTAAGGTTTAATATTGCAACTCCTGATATGTTACTATTTAGCTTCAGTAAATGCTCAGTGAGGTAACCATTGTTATCTATTTTGGGGGTTAACTTTCTTGGAGTCTGTAACTTAAAAATTGCTCTGACCTTGAAGCAGTACCCCTAATTATGGACGCATGAGCAATTTCTTGTTATAAATTTTAAAACTTGTTTTCTTGCTTTTTTTTTTTTTTCTTTACAATTTAGGAGCCAGAGGTTAAAGTTCCGACTGAATTTGTATGAATTAAGAGAAAACCGGAAAATAAAGCCTAAAACTTTTATGTCGATGGTGTCTAATTTACTTTATGAAAGAAGGTAAGTGTTCTGTTCTCTAAACTCTTGCTTATTTTACTAAACATTGAGTTTGAGTGTAGAGCAGTGGTTCTCAACCAGGGTTCATATGGCCCACATAAGATGTTTGAGGGTCCATGCAAGCAAAATAGAAAATTAGGGATTTTTCAGTAATATTTTAAAGGTTCATGGATAAATATTGCTTTTAGATGTATTTGTTGTAAGAAACAGCTAGGTTTTATTTTAATGTGAAGTAGACTATTGCGTGCCTGCAAACTCAAAATTCAGAACAAACATCTACCTCCAATAGCAAAGAGGACCAAGAGAATCAAGAATTCTAGTTTTAGTTATTTGTGCAATTTCTTGTTGAACTTAGTGCTGTAGTTTAACATATACAGTGATGAAACTCTTTATACTGGTATATTATATAGTGTATCTATTTACAGCTAATTACAGTCTAACAACAATTATCATGTTCATGGACTATGTAGTTGGCATTGGTTTTTATATAATGTATCTAGTTGTTTTAAGATTTCATTTAATGTGTTAAAATATGTGAAATTTTTTTCCTTCTGAAATAGAGCATTTTATATTTTTTCAGGTTTGGTCCATACTTTGTTGAACCTGTCATTGCTGGATTGGATCCTATCACATATGAACCTTTCATTGCTTCTATGGATTTGATTGGTTGCCCCATGGTCCCTGGTGATTTTGTTGTGAGTGGAACTTGTTCAGAGCAAATGTATGGTATGTGTGAGTCATTATGGCAACCAAATCTGGTAAGTTCTGACTATTTAGTATTTATATAATTAAAGTCTACCTTATTTATTTAGGTCTTGGGCAATGTGGCAAGGATTGATACATACCATCAAATTGATTCCAATTCTACAGATGAAACATCTAAGACTTTTCATTTTAGCTTTTCTTTAACCGACAGAGGCAATCACTCTAGTTTGTGTTTATCATTGCCTGCTAAAGGCTTATAGGAAGACTGATACCTTGTTCTGTGACATAAAGAAAGACTCATTCCACTCACTCAATTGTGATGGGTAAAAAGCATTATTCTTCATTAGAAAGGAAAAAAAAAGTAAAGACCTTTAATCACCTTCAGCATTGAAAAATTTTGCTTTCTCATTTAAACCTACAAAAAGTACACCATTTTCAATTCCATCAAGGGCATTATCTATTTCACATATTTTTAAATGATTTCACAAGAATGGCATGGAGTGAACACCATTCTTTGTATCACACTAGTTAGATGGTGCTAGCTACTATTGAGCCTGACACGAAATGGTGATGGATACCAGCGTTAGTCATCATTATAATTTCATTGTCTAACCCATACCAACATAGAAAACAGATTTTAAATGATTATGATGGTTCTTTCAAAGTTAAAGGTGGTTTTCTATAATTTCTTTTTGATTGATTAATATGTTAATAACAATGACAATAATATGTTTAATTAAACAATAACATTTTTATTCTAAAGTTAGACTAGGCAGAGGGTACTACCTTTATATGCTATAAAACATATCAAGTTAACTTAATTCATGCAGGATACATTTAAAAGCTTCGTATTGTGATGGTAAATTTCTTTTTAGACTTTAGCTATCTTTAGATAAGAGTTATGTGCCCTGCTCAAACATTAATGTGTGTACTTGTGATCATGTGCTTAGTAAGTCACAGTCATGAAAAAAATCTTTAGTAAAAGATGTCTTAGAAAAAAATTTATGACAGTGCTGTTTGATAGTTTGGCTATTAGTGTAAAGATGACCATGTGGACATGGTACTTATACATGGGTCATGCATTCAGATCCACTGCTGGTATTTTGTGTTTCTGAGAGAACACTATTATACAATGTCTTGGTTCATTTGTCTGTTTTAAGTACCAGATCAATTACCAAGTTCTCTGTGTCAAATCAGGGTCCATCATTTGTCTGTCATTTGTATCCAGACTTTGGTTCCGATTATGGATTAGTGTGTATGTAACACACTAATCCACTTTATGTAGACTCATCACACATAAGTTGTAAGCACTAGTGACTCTACATTTGTAATATAACCAGAATCTGTTGTCAAGAATGTGAAAGCTAAGATTATGCAACACACCGTAAGGTATACTTTTATATCATTATGCATATTTAGCCTTGCTTGAAAATACTTTTGGCATTTGATCTCTGAGCTGAAGGATCATAGATGGATTTTATTCAACTTTAGTGAAGTCAAAACTACACCTGTTCATTTAGACTGACTAGTTTACCACCATCATTTTTATGTCCATCTTCCGTACTGATACAGCTTGGAGTCATCATTGCAGTCTTAGTTAGTTTTTATTCAGAGGTAATGTTCTCTTAGACAACTTAGAGGTTCATGTGTCCCTCACACATCTCAAACTTTGGTATGATTTCTATGGTTGGATCCCTTTCCTGATACCTGCAGACTTTACAGAGTGTAATGTAAATATTCTATGGCACCAGCATTAAAGAGACTTTTGTGATCTCAGTATGACTAAAGGGATCTCAAATACTCAAGTGAGGTTTCATTTTTTTTTTCTTTTCTTTTAAGATGAATACTATTTAAAAATTGAATAAAACCACTAATAGTAAATTGCTATTGTCCATCTTTATTGATCTTTTAAGTACTTGTTTATTTATTTATTTATTTATTTATTATATTTCAGGAACCAGACGACTTGTTTGAAACTGTCTCTCAAGCTATCTTGAACGCAGTTGATAGAGATGCATTGTCAGGATGGGGTATCATTGTATACCTAATGTAAGTTATTTACTGTAGTCTTTGTACATAGTAAGGTCAGTGGTAAACTAATTAGACCTATACCATGTAGTGCTGTCTTAGTATAACTTTGTCACATTGGATATATCTTTGTGAAGCTGAGCTTCACGAAGATACCAAAAGTTGATTTATTTTTTAGAAAAAAAAAGAGGAGAAAATGGGATGGGAATAACGTCATGAAAATCAAACCACACCTCATAAAATAAACATACTAACCACTCCACTCCTCATTCACCTTTTTCAACTCCCAAATGATGCTGTAGATATTTATCAGATGCACCAAGCATTTAGGTCAACAGAGCTTCATGTTCATTGCGTGTAAATTGAAAAAGAGATGTGACATAAAAAGTCTTCAGTCAAACAGAATTGTAAGATAGATGAGTAAGAAAAGGTCATGAGACTACCCAAAGGTAATTAGACAATGTCTACTGAGAAATTGACTAGAACATCAGGTCTCTTGGATGATATTGTTTATTAACACTTTGGTATTCAAATTACTCTGCCAAGTGTAAAGCTTATTTATTCATATTGTTTTTAATTAGTCATGCATTATCTCATAGCGTTAAGATTTCAATGATATATTGTTGTCTATTTATTTTTAGGATGACATTGTAGGGTAAGTGCGAGAAGCTATATCTGGCCAGTTTGAACTTAAAACAAGAGGCATGTTTGGGCTGGATATGGCCAGTTTAAATGCTAAAGAGTTAAAAATATAGGATAACACAATTGCAGTCCTTGTAAACTCATTCCAGAATGGAAGTATGTATGTAAAAATAGCATTGATATAATTCTATAAAGTAGTCATTTAAATGAGTAATTGTCAAGTATTGGGTTGATATACTCCTCCTCCAAATTCTGGTCTTTGTGCCTATATAAGAAATTATCATTAGCAAGAACTGAAATGATTTAAATGCCTTGTGGTAATTAGTTATGTATCTTTCTGTTGTGTTCAAATTCCACTAGCATTCACTTTTATCTCTCCATGGAACATAAAATAAAGTACCAGTAATATAGTGTGGTCCATTTGTGGTTTTGTATTAAGAGCTGTCTGGCTTCCGTGCCACTGGCACGTAAATAGCACCATTTGAGCGGGGTCGTTACCAACGTCGCCTTACTGGCACGTGAAGAAAAATTTGAGCGAGGTGATTGCTAGTGCCGCTGGACTGGCAGGTGGCACGTAAAAATCACCATTTTGAGCATGGCCGTTGTCATTACTGCCTGACTGGCCCTCATGCCAGTGGCACGTAAAAGCACCCACTACACTCTCGGTGTGGTTGGCGTTAGGAAGGGCATCCAGCTGTAGAAACTCTGCCAGATCAGATTGGAGCCTGGTGCAGCCATCTGGTTCACCAGTCCTCAGTCAAATCGTCCAACCCATGCTAGCATGGAAAGCAGACGTTAAACGATGATGATGATGTTTTATTGTTAGTCTTAAAATGATGGATTGTAGAGAACATGATGAAATGTTTTGCACTATTTTGTTACATGCTGTATTCAACTCCTACCGAAGAAGATTTTCTTTTTTCACTCTTTCGTGATTTGTAAAAATAGCTTTAAGTATATCATATTATGAGAACTGGTTCAATCAAAGCTTTTTCTATTTCCATTGAATAAATCGTTCTGAGTCAAAGTAAAAAAAAAATTTTAACTATTCACTCATAAATGCAAATATTTAACTTTCGTCATGCTTAACTATTAAATCTAGAATCTATGTAGTTGTGTACACACACTTGCGCATACCATGTTACCCATAAAACTGTCAGGTTTTCAAATATAAAATCTTTGGAGATTACCCAATTGGATGACCTCATATAAATAGTGTGTGTATATATATATATATATATATATATACTGGAGCCTGGTGTAGCCATCCGGTTGCACCAGTCCTCAGTCAAATCGTCCAACCCATGCTAGCATGGAAAACGGACGTTAAACGATGATGATGATGATATATATTGAAATATATATTGAAGAAGATAAATATGTTCATTTGAATTTATACGTTTTTGCGTTGTAACTCCTTTATTATTATTATATATATATATATATATATATATATATATATATATATATATATACATATGCAAACAAGTGCTTATGTAGACATGTTGAATTATAAACATGTTACAAGTCAACAAGAGAACGTCTCTTAGATATCCTCCTCCCATTGAAATTAAAGACAGGACATTGGATGGGATGTTCATGACTGGAATGCCTTTCGTCATTGCTGTGCTCAATTCAAGTTGACCAGAAATGAAATATGTTAAGAACCACTAAAGCAAATAAGACACGCCCACAAATAGTGCATGTGTGTGCGTGTGTGTGCACCTGTGTTACACTAAAATGCTAATCTTTCACATGACATGTATTTTAGTTGTCTGTTTTACAGATGTTGTTTCCCCCCTCTCTCTCTCTCTCTCTCTTTATACATATATATATATATATATATATATATATATATGCATGCACACACACACATAATGTGTGTGAGAGAAAGCACAGAGAAATTTGATTTAATTTTATTGTAATATAATTTTAATATTTTTGTTGTTGCTATTTCTTTTCAGAGAGAAAGACAAAGTGACAGAAAGAATCCTGAGAGCTAGAATGGATTAGACTTGACACATTTATTAGCTATTGTATTTTGTTTTTCATCTTTTTTTTTTTTTAAATCTTTTCCATTTTCCAAGTCAAAAATCTTTCCAAATAAATTTGAACAGTCATTACTAATGTGTTGTGTGTCTATGTGTGTGTGTGGATATAAACGAATGAAGACAGTTGTATAAAGAAGTACCGATCACTAATAGATCGCTCCTGTGAAAGAGGGAGACCCAGAAGACATGTTATGAAGTGGTGAGAACCAATTTCAGGATGTTGGGCCTTACGGAGGAGATGATAATGGCCCGAAATGTCTGGTGATGTGAGGTTCTTGAGAAAACCCACCCACTTCAGCGAAACTGAATTCTAGAAGCGCTGTGTGTTCCACCCAAATGTAACAATAAAACTTTTCACACACCTTACCCCAAAAACCCCAAACTACATCTCTTCTCTTCCTCACATTTCCTCATTTCATACTCTATGCTTATCTCTTGATTCCAATCCTGTCCTCATTGCCCTGCTCACTGTATCATTGCTATCCCCATTGTCCCCCACCTGCTCCATGTACCCAAGTTTCACCAGTCACTGCATTCCTCACCCCAACACTCTGCATTCATGTGAAGTCTCTACTCCCCACTCAAGCACCTTTGGCATGACCCCCCCATACCTTGAATGTATGATTGAGCACTTTGCTACCCTCTATCTCTCTTGCCCTACTCTTCCATCCCATTTATATTCTGGTCCCTGTTCCTTGTGAGTATACCCTGGCACTTCACCACCATCTCTCTCCTGCTCTCCCTCTCTCTCTTCCACTCTCTCTTGCACTCTTCCCTCTGGTTGGATAACCATGTATCTCCTCTACAGCAACACAGCTGTTCCTATCCTCATTCTTAATCTCTCTTTCTCTCTCTCTCTCCCTCTTTCTTACTGGGTAACCATGTACCTCCTCTTCTGCAAGACACCTGTTTCTGTCTCTCTGCCACACTAACCTTTCATCCTCTAACACAAGATCACCTCCTCCAACGTCCCCTCCCCTCTCAAAGGATCTTTGTCTTGCAAGTTACTTGCTGACCCTATCAGTGCTGGTACCACGTAAAAAAGCATTCAGTTCACACTATAAAGTGGCTGGCATGGGCATCCAGCTGTGAAAAGCTGTGCCAAAACAAACACTGAAGCCTGGTGCAGCCTTCTACCTAGCCAGCTCCTTTCAACCCATCCAACCCATGCCAGCATGGAAAGCAGATGTTAAATGACGATGGTGATAATGCTGCTGGACTGGCTCCCGTGCAAGTGGCACGTAAAAAACACCTTTTTGAGCGTGGCCGTTGCCAGTACCGTGTCACTGGCCCTCGTGCCGATGGCACGTTAAAGCACCCACTACACTCTTGGAGTGGTTGGCATTAGGAAGGGTATCCAACTGTAGAAACTCTGCCAGATCAGATTGAAGCCTGGTGCAGCCATCTGGTCCACCAGTCCTCAGTCAAATCGTCCAGCCCATGCTAGCATGGAAAGCGGACGTTAAACAATGATGATGATGAATGTCTCGATATACGAGTTAGTTTGTTTCTGGAGGCCACTCATAAAGCGTAAACTTGTAAAGCAGAGCAATAATTTCCCATAGTAGCAATGTTATGAATTGTAATTCGTTATCAGAAAAATATTTTATCAATAAAATTTAAAATACTCGTAAATAAATGGCAATAAAACAACGTTAGAATGTAAAGAATATTTTATGTAAAGTAAAAAGAATTCAAGATGATTTATAATAAAAAAATATTATAATCATTTTCTGAATCACTTTCACTCACACACCATCACTTGTAGACATGTTCGCTGATTCACAAGCACTTGTAGATGAACTTGTGGATTTCTTTTTTAAAAACACGCCTAGAGTTGTTTGCTTAGAAGAAGCTCTTTTTAGTGTATGAGAGATGCATAGTATCAAGGATGATGTCACAGGTGCATAGGTATGGAACAGCACACTTCACCATTTATCCTTATTGTGTGGAATCATTTCACATGTTATCCATCTTTCATTCTTAATACTGTACTCTCCTCCCACATTTTACATTGATCTCCTCCTGAGCAACCAGACCATCTGTCCTTCATCACCACACATCACTCACTATACCAGCCCCACACTCATACATCCATTGGTTTTGTGCCTTCAAAAGTGTGTAATAAGATAGCACTTACTTGAAAACAATTAAAGGTTTATGATAAGAAGAGCATCCAGCTGTAAAACTTGCCTCAATAATGTGTTCATCTAACCCATGCTAGAATGGAAAAACAGATGAATGGCTATTACTTAAACTGAATTTCTTTCCTTTGCTACTTGAATTGTCTTTAGTTCAACAACGGCTGACAAGGTGAATCATCAGAGAAATATCTAGTTGTCACACCAGGTAAGATGCAGTAAATATTTTATATGGAGATCCACTCTCATTTGTTTAATTCATGTAGACATATAGTAATAGCACCAGATGTCCCCTGAGTCATTAAGCACTCCGTGATTAAATATCTCAACCGAAACAAAACAATATTGCCTAGACTCAAGGACGTTGTTTTACTTACTACATATGTGTCTGTGTGTGTGTATGCACACACACATGAATACATTTTTAGATAATAGTTTTACGCAGTGCTGTAATGTCACTGAAGCATAAAAAAATAAACATTTTTAATTTCCTATACTTTCGGTTTTGTAGCATGTCAAATCATCACATTGATTAATCTCACACACATACATAACCATGCAAGTTGAATACATCAAAAGAATTAGTCATAATACTGATAAAGTGCAGTATAGGTAACGAATTCAGCTAAAATTTAAACACAAAGGTTCAAGAAGGTTAAATCTATGAAGTGACAACTTACAGGCAGTTGTGTACTAAACTATTCTTTTTGTTCGTTCTTCAGATTTTCACCAAATTGTTTTTATTTTTTTCCTGATTCACAAGGATCAAAGAGCTGCTGTTTATCTCCAATTATGTAATATTAGAATGGACGTGTGACAATTCTTCCCTGCAAAATTAAGCTGTTCTATTATAGATTGTTTTTTTTAAAGTTTCTTCTAGCAGTAATCGCACTCAGTACTCCAATCATTTCATTTTGATAGTAGTGAGGTGAGCTTTTCTACTCAGCCAGTGAAAGCTTAGTGTCTTGGCCATAGATTGTGGTTTCATACTCATTCTACTCTGAGACAAAACTTTAATGATCCAATAAGCAGCCCTGTATATGGTCAACTTGCTAGATATAGCAGCCAAATCTCCTTCACATCACACACACAAACACTATCTTATAAAAAAAAATCAAGAGGCATAGGTGTGGCTGTGCAGTAAAAAGCTTGCTTGCCAACCACATGATTCCGGGTTCAGTCCCACTGCAGGGCACCTTGGGCAAGTGTCTTCTGCTATAGCCTCGGGTTGACCAAAGCCTTGTGAGTATTTCTAGTAGACAGAAACAGAAACTAAGTCAGCAAGCTGGCAGAATCGTTAGCACACCGGGCGAAATGCTTAGCAGTATTTTGTCTGCTGTTACGTTCTGAGTTCAAATTCCACCGAGGTCAACTTTGCCTTTCATCCTTTCAGGGTCGATAAATTAAGTACCAGTTATGCACTGGGGGGGGGGGTCGATGTAATCGACTTAATCCCTTTGTCTGTCCTTGTTTGTCCCCTCTGTGTTTAGCCCCTTGTGGGCAATAAATAAATAAGAAACTAAAAGTCTGTCATATATATATATATGTGTGTGTCTTTGTGCCTGTGTTTGTGTCCCCATAACTTAGCAGTTCTGCAAAAGAGACTGATAGAATAAATAACACTTTTTTTTTTAAAAAAAGAAGTACTGGGGTTGATTCATTCAACTAAAAAAATTCAAGGTGGTGTCCCAGTATGGCCACAGTCTAATGACTAAAACAAGTAAAAGATAAATAAATAAAAAAAAAAAGCAGCTATGCATTGGAGGACAATGTGATCCTAGATTCACAAAGTCTGAATAAAAGATAGGGTAGTCTCAGCATGGGTCTGCCTGACCAAGTGTGACTCAGGGTTAAACAACAATTTTTCTCATGCTCTGTTTCTGCTGTCCTTACTACCCTATTAGCTCCAGCTTTCAAGAGAGTAATGTCCTTGTTAATGAGGAATTTACTCTTCCTATGACTCATTTTTCTATCCTGTCTATTTATTTGCTCTAAAGACTATCAATTACTCTCATAGAAAGTTTCTTTCCCCACTCCTCTTGTTTCATTTGTTTCTAAACTCCATCCACCACTAGCTGTATAGTTCTTATCTTAAACTGAACATTTCTCTCTCTTTTTTTACTTGTTTCAGTCATTTGACTGCGGCCATACTGGGGCACCGCCTTTAGTCGAGCAAATCGACCCCAGGGTTTATTCTTTGTAAGCCTAATACTTATCCTATCAGTCTCTTTTGCCGAACTGCTAAGTTACGGGGACGTAAACACACCAGCATCGGTTGTGAAGCGATGTTAGGGGACAAACACAGACACACAAACACATCTATACAACGGGCTTCTTTCAGTTTCTGTCTACCAAATCCACTCACAAGGCTTTGGTCGGCCCGAGGCTATAGTAGAAGAGACTTGCCCAAGGTGCCACGCAGTGGGACTGAACTCGGAACTATGTGGTTGGTACTCACTTCTCTTTCTCTCTGAAATATTCTTTGTGACTTCAATACCTGCTGAAGCCTAGATCTCCTACATATTCTGCTGGTCTCCAACAAGCAGCAAAGATCATGCTGTACAGTCTGCGTGACCTAGTTTCTTGGTCTGTTTGTGTCCTTGATTGACAACAATTCTCCAAATACTCTTCACTATTTTCTTCACTCCAGACCCAAACTTTACCCAACAAAACTATTAAAACTGCACCTTAAGATCATCAAATCCTTGACAAATCAATCTATTGGGGAAACTTTATACAACCACTTGTCCAAGGTACCACACATTGGGATTGAACTTAAAACTATGTGATAGGAAGTGAACTTCTTAACAACACAGTCTGTACCTGTGTAGAAATTGAATAATTTGCCTTATAACACGATGAAATACCTTCAGGGGAATTGAACTTATGATCTGTAAGTTAGTAGTCCAATATAATAACCACTTGACCACTTTGTGCCCACAATTATCTTTTATTCTTAACTTGTTTCAGTCATTGGACACTGGCTATGCATACATACACACATACATATGTGCATTCATATAACATACATAATGAATGCATACTTACATACATAAGTATATAAATGCATACATACATGATGAAGATATATGTGTGTATAATATGTATGTATATAGTGTGTGTGTGTATATATATATATTATACACGCAACACATGCACAACAAGCTTATGCACATTTCCTGTCCACCAAATTTACTCAAGGCATTGGTTGACTCACAACTTTAGTAGAAGTCACTGGCCCAATCTGCCATGCAGTGGGGCTGAATCCCAAACCATATGGTTTATAAAGCAAGCTTCGTAACCAACAGCCATGTCTGTACCTATATATGTTCTATTTCTTCAAAAATTGGCAAATAGTGTGCAAATAAGAAATCTTGTTAGTTTTTACAAAATTGCAGCAGTTTCTATATTTGTAGATGAAAGTGGTAGGTAATTCACTGATGGAAGATTTGGAATCGTATGTCTAGGAAATTGGGTTCTTATTTGTTTTGATATAAGGAAGGAAGTTGATGGCATTGATTAATTTCAGCAGGATATGTTGTGATTGGGATTAGATCATATATCTTAATTATGGCCATGTAGATTCTTGACTGTATGTCGTTTTTATACGAATGTGTTTGTGTGTGTACGTGCATATAACAAGATAGGAACATCATACAACCATAGTTTTGAGTGTTATTTAAAGTGTATAACAAATATATATATATATATATATATATATATATATATATATATATAATAATATTAATAAAAAATGACAACAAAAGAATGAGACCTCGATATTAGATAAATAGAGGATTATTTATATATGTTATAATTTAGAACAAACAGTAAGTTGTCATTATAGTACTCAGAGTTTCGAATGTCGGAGCGAAGAGGTACAATGCATTCTCGTCAGCTATTAATAGCAATAGATGCTATCTATCTATCTATCTCTCTATCTATCTATATATATATATATATACCCATCTGCACAAATGGAGAGCTATATGTATCTTTGTCTATAGTATACACGTAACTCAATCTTTCTCACTCAGTCTTTTGCACTCTCTCTATTTCTCTCTGTTATTTACTATCTCTCTCTCTCTCACACACACACACACACACATTCGCTCATGAAGACATGGGATGAGGTGGTGAACCATGTTCTTTGGATGTTGAGTCTCACAGAGGCAACGACAAATGATTGAGACCTTTGGCAATTTGCTATGTTTGAGAAGAAATGTCTAACCAATTGAAATCATAGTTGTGGCCTATGCATGTGACACGTAAAAGGTACCCACTACACTTTTGGAGTGGCTGGTGTTAGGAAGGGTAGCCAGCTGTAGAAACCAAGCCAAATCAGACCGAAGCCTGGAACAGCTCTCTATCTTACCAGTCCCAGTCAAATCCAATCAAATTCATGCTAGCCTGGAAAACGGATGCTAAATGATGATGGTTATATTTTCAGCATGGAAAACGGATGTTAAAAGATGATGATGATGATGTGTGTGTGTGTGTGTGTGTGTAGATGTGTAGATAGATAGATAGATAGATAGATAGAGAGAGAGAGAGAGAGAGAGTGTATATAATTATTCAACATTGTATTACCATCAATGAAGTACCTGGGAGTGTCGGAGATCAAATGAATTCTTTGTTTTATCATAAAATTTAATAACTTCTGTTTTAAGAGGTATCATTGTTACCATTGTTTTGGTGTCTGTTTCATGAGGAAGCAAGTGAAGTGTTGTGCAGTAGAAATGAGAAAGGTTAACCCTTTAGGATTCAGATTCCTCTGTCAAATGTAATACTTATTCATTCACATTGTTTTGAATTAATCCTAGATTGTCTTGTATCTTGTCGCTTTGAGATTCAGTGATGTGATTGTCCATTTTAAGCCTTGATGTTTGTGAAGTGGTAGAATTGGTAGAGCATCTGAGAAATAAAGCTTTACAGTGTTTAACTGTGTTACTTTAACTTCTAAGTTTGTTAGATTTTACTTACTTTGTATCCTTTCAATTTCAATATAATAAGCATCAGTCTAGTGCTAGAGGTCAATAATATTTAGTATAACCGCCCCCAAAATGTATGGTATTGTACTATAGTTAGAAATCATCATTATTATCGTAGAAAAAAAAATACAAATCAAGTATATTTTTTTTGCCTTGTGCCTGTGCTTAAAATTCAACCTTTTCTATTTGGATTTTGATGGAATTCCTTTAAAATATCTGGATTCAATACAGATGTTGACTTAGCACTTCAACCAGATATGATTTAATATGTAATTTTTTATATATTAGGTTACTCATGCACCACTGGAAATATGTAACCCAATACAACCTGTTGCATGATCAGGTGATCAGCAACTAAACTGGTAACTGGTTACTTGGTGAAGAGTGTGATTTTTATACAGCCTGTGAGCTGAAAATCAAGACCTGCCAAAGACCAGAGAAACTGAGGAGAACAAACAGCCATCCTGTATAGTCAAGGGGAGATGGTGCTCACCAGTCATAGTGAAGACAATCCACCAAAGAGAAGGAAATCTCTGGAATAAAAATGATTCAGCAAGAACTTGCAATCAGCTGACACTATTTTGCTCAGAAAAAATTATGACCTGAGGATGTTATAGTTTTGTCTACAGACAACTGATAACAAATAATAATAAAAAATTTTATATGAATACATTTTCTGCACTATTTGATATCTTCTTTTTTTGCTTGATAAATTTCCTTGTTTTTAAGAATTAGCCAGAGGAGGTAAGCATGACCTTTTTCTTAGTCAGAGAAGTTCCTACTGACCTTTTTCTGCAGGGCACCTAATAATGGGGCAAAGGAAAGCACCAAAACTCAGTAGTTATCTTCAGGTCTGAGACATAGTCTAAGTTTTTGTAACAGAGCTGACTTGCTAATAGTGACCAAATAATTAGATGCTGATATTAAACATGGCAAGAGATTAAGTCAATCTCTCACCACATTTGTATTCTAGTTTATGTTATTATAATACTTGTCACCTTATTTAATTACCACAATATGACAGGGGTGTATATATAATGTATGTATGTATATGTGTGAGTGTGTGTGCGACTGTAGGAAAAGAGAGTGAGACACACACACACACACACACACACATACATGTATGAAAGCACAAACTACCAAACTGAAAGCGTACAGCACAACTTTATTTTTTTTTGACCCTCAAAGGATGAAAGGCAAAGTTAACTGTGATGGGATTTGAACTCAGAACATAAAGAGCTGGAATAAATACCACAAGGTATTTTTCTGGTGCTCTAATGGTTCAGCCAATCAACCACCCTAGTATTAAATACCATTAAAAAAACTAGGTGACCACAGCTGGAATGCTTTTGATTCTTGGGCTACTCGATTAGAGTTGAACTGGCGATAAACAACTGTTACAACGCTATCATTTCCACAAATATTATAGAAACATCAACACAGAATAGAAACAGCTCTATTTTCAACTATCTTTAATTGCAAGACACATAAAATTGAATGGAAAACCATTTGTCAATTTCTACTTCATTGGTTTAAAAACATATATTTTAACTTCTTTTCTTTCTACTTCTTTACCATGATCTACTTGTACACATGTTACATTCAAACAAGGTGTTAACTCAAGAAAATCCACTTGATAATATTTTCTAGAACACTGAATTAGTCTCATTTAGCCTGTCTTAATATGAGACACGTTTAAGTTGACTGAAACATGAAAATTACTTATCTCTTTTTATTAAATTAATTACATTAATAATAATAATAATAATAATAATATGCCATGATAGGGTAGGACAATATTTACATTGGAAAATATGTAAACACTACAAAGTAAGTATTCCTGCTTATTGGTATGAACATCATCCTGAGCCAGTCGTTGAAGGTAAAAATGTCACTATCGTCTGGGATTTTCCAGTCAACACCAACAGAATGATTCAGGCTAATCAACCAAACATAGTCATTAAAGAGAGAGAAGAAAATACTTGTAGACTAATAGATGTAAGTGCTCCCACTGACGAAAATATATCTGTAAAGGAATTTGATAAATTAAGTAAATATAAGGACCTGGAAATTGAAATACAAAAGATGTGGCATCTTAAAGCGAGACCTGTTCTTATTATTGTGGGTGCCCTTGATATGATAAGAAAGGGATGCGAGATACATCTAGATAAGATCCCAGGAGAACCATGTCTCAGAGAAATCCAAAAGGTTGTGCTGACAAGTACTGTCCACATCCTTAGAAAAACCCTATCAATTTAAATGTGTATGTTTTATTACATGAGGATATTTTGCTACTGCCCCTGTCACTTGCCCTCCCCAAACTTTCAGTCATACTATAACATCTCTTATCTTTCACTTGTCCTAGGATGCTGGGTGTGTCTCAGCGAGTAATTGTAACAAGCATACAGATTAAAAGTAAATAATAATAATAATAAATTATACTAATAACCCTTTTTCTACAACATAAATTACTATATTAATAACCCTTTTTCTACAACATAAATTACTATATTAATAACCCTTTTTCTACAACATAAATTGCTCAGTTAACTTTGTAAAACATGAATGTGTACATTTCCATAACCATTTATGTAAACTGTACCTTTACTTTGTAAATTGAAACTGATTGTATTCTATGCTTGAATTATTGTCCTATTTCAAACCTGTTCTCACAAACTTCATGCTATTTAACTATTGTGGTTTACTGTGCCAATAATACTAGATGAGGTCTGTCTTCTGTTGGTATGTGGAGAATAAAAGAAAACATATATAAACTTAGGATTGTTATTTCTGAACAGTCCTCAATTTTATGCAATTGGCGACTCTTGATTTTCAAACCAGACATTTTTTTTTCTGATTTGAGAGTATGGGTTTATAGGTAGTTTTTTTTTTTTTTTTGCATGATTGGGCAATGCATTTGTTTACAAGTTCATTGATATTTTTTTTGCATTGCTCTACTCAGGTGACCTTGATCTTTCATTGAACAGTCTTGTTTACAAAAACAGCTGGAATTTTCTCATCCGAGTTCAAACTTACTGCTTTCACCATATCTCAAACAATGCCATTATCTATAGCTTGACTCCTGAGTTTATCCCCTCTTCAACTGTCTTAATTGTTAATTGTCAATCTGGCTATGATCCTCATGTAGAAAAATCTTTATGATTCTCATTAACACTTTCTGTTTCTCTTTCATTGTCTTGGATTCAGCTACTTCCTATCTCAATTGCTAGCTGTAAGGGTCCCATTTTTGTCCATTGCTCTCCCTCTGCTATTTCTGTGAGGTCTTAGACCTGGTCTCTCAATCTACTGGAAATAACAACTAAATCTCCCTCAAATGTACACCCCACTACTTTGAGAAAGGTAATGCTGCATTGGATAAAAGATTCCTACTTACTTCTAAACAGTCAGGATGGTCCTGTTTGGAATGCCTTTGATCATGGGCTGCTCATTCAGGGCTGACCTGGTGTTAATCAATAACGATGTTGTACCAGAATGCGGAAAAAATTTTAGTTACATTAAATGAATAATGATTCTTCTTTATTTTATTAATTACAAGAGGAGGAGGAAGACAACAGCAAAAGGGAAGAAGTACAACTAATTGTAAAATATTACTGGTACTTTCTTTAATCAATTTCAAAATGGCAAAAAAAAAAAAAAATCCCAGAAGAATTTTGAACTCAGAATGTAGTGGAATGAAACCAAAGAAATAAAATGAAAAGTGTTTAGTACAACCTTATCGCTATATCTTTTCTGCTAACTTCTGGGTACCTCTGCATCATTGCGCTGTAGGCTAGAGATAGAAGCTAAATTTCCTCCAATTCACTCATAGCTGTAAAAAAAAAAAACAAGATGGTCACGGTTGGGACGTCTTTTATTATAGCTTTGCTCATTTAGGGCTGACTTGAGGCTAAACAATAACAACAACTTGTCGCCCTAGCACGAATATAATTAGAGAAAGAAGAAGAGAAAGAAAGACCGAGGAAGAGAGGGAGAGAGGCAAAGAGATAGACAGAGAGAGAAAGAGGAAGAGACAGAGAGGCAGAGAGAGAGAAAGAGGCAGAGAGAGAAAGAGAGAGAGGTGGGAATTGAAAGAAAGGTCTGCTGTTTGCACCATGAGAGAAAGTAGTGATAGTGTGGGGGAGGTGAGGGGGAAGAAAAAAGCAGTGCAGTGATCTCCCTTGCAAATAGAATCTGGCAAGGCCTGCTGGGAAATCCAGAGCAATCATCGCCATTTTGGTATTAGTACTAGACAAGTGGAGGAGTAAAGTGACGCGGCCAGGGGCGACAGTGAATTAAGTAGGACAGACCAGCGGTACAATCCCTGGCCAGTGGTGTGTTTTGGGCAGACACCACTATCCACTGGAAGAACATTTTGCTTTTCTCCTACCTCCCACTCTTTCTCTCTTTCCCAATTGCTATTCATTTATTAACCTCCATCACTTTTGAAACACTCACCGTCTTGGAAGACATACCTCTGTAATTACACACACGTATATATATATATATACATATATATATATATGTGTTTGTATATCTATATGTGTGTTTGTGTATCTATCTACCTATCTGTCTATTGAATTTTCAAAGTATCCAACGGAGAAGAATTTAAGACGGATAATTATGGAGGATTATTCATCCGTGGAGCAAAACAAACGTAGACCTGAATACGGTATATCATTAAGAAGCAATAAGGAAAACATAGTTTAGCGCTTGTTGGAAGATATTTTAACAGAAAAAAAACAATTATACCGAGTCAAGCGATAGTTTGAAAGGGAGAAAGAGCAGAAAAAAGGAACGAGAGAGAGAAACAGACCCCTTTTTTCAATAGCTAAACTGTCCAGTGGTGACTTGTTTGTTTTTTTTTGTATGTGTTCGTTTATGGATTTACTTAAGTTGACTTGACTTTTTTTTGAAATCGTGGTATTCGTCTAAATACCGCCTCTGATATTAAGAACAACATCAAAAGCAACAACAGTGCACAACCACTGCCACTACAACACAAGAACAACATGCTTTCTTGTCCCTTCGTATTGGGATTTACATGACTCATGAAACAGGATTTAAAAGGCAAAAGAAGAAGAAATCAAAACAAAACAAAGCAGAACCCAACAAAGATCTGTCATAATCTGAAACCATCTGCTTGTAAAGAGGCAGATTTATATTCACTTGTAATATAAACATCTACACACATAGATATATATACATTCATATATATATATATGTATATGTGAATATTTGTATTTCTGCTGAACACCATTTGCCACCGTTATACGATTCCGCACGTCTCAGTTGTCAGTCGCATACATACATACACACACTCAAACACATACATACATTCACACATACATACACAGACACACACACATATATATATCTCACAATCTACACACTCCCACACAGTTGTATGTACTTAACTGATACGAACAGCTTCACTTTAACTCTCATTCCCCACTGGAGGATGTCTGGTTATTTTAGTTGAAAGTCTTGTGCAGGCTGCTGTGATAGAATTCCAAACACTGCACCTGCTATATTTATCTTGTGTTTTGTAGTGTGTCTGTGAGTGATTTCTCTCTCCCGACCCTCGAATTTTGTGATCATTTACAATAATAAAGGAACCAACCAAACAATAAACCAACAGACATGGCTAGTGCCAAAAGGAAGCACCTTAAAATGAAAACTGTCCAACAAAAAGTGAAGCTGTTCAGAGCTAACGAACCTCTCCTCAGTGTCTTCATGTGGGGCATTAACCACACCGTAAGTATTAACCGGCAATTTAATTCTTTCTTCATCAACAGCACAAACATCAGTCGAACCAACGAATGAACCTCTACGTGGCCGCTTAGTATGCTAGAAATAACAGCTAAATCTTCAAATCACATTCTATCATTAGAGAGAGAGAGAGAGTGTGTGCTCATAGACTACATTATGCTTGAAATTAAGTTATGTGTTTGATCGTAAATATTGGGTGACTTGGAGTCAAACATCACAATCTTCATTGATTTCTAATAGGCAAATGATCACGAATATTTTTTTGAGAGTAGGTGGAGATATTGTTCTCATCTCCCTTTTCAATACTTGATTAGTAATTGATTTTAATCGACTTATCTCGATCCCAGGAAGATGAAAAAAAAATGCTAAACGTTCGGTGGTATTGGAACGTAAAACACAAAGGGACACAGCTATATATATAGCAAGGCATCGCAAGTGCTATCAATATTTCTCAGGGCTGCTTTCTTCCTACCCAGAGGTCAACTAAAGAATATGTTGAAGATTGCAACAATCGATTATATTCCTCATTCCACCTCTGTCTACTTGAAAGAAATGTGTAGAGCACTGGACTAAATTCTTATACGTTCAAATCTCGCTTGCATTGACTATGAATACCCTCCTTAAGATGTGAGCTTGTGTCAGTCTATTAGAAATGATTTATTACAAGCTTGTACAATTACCTTAGGGTTTGAGCAGTAATAATGATGATGATAATCCTTTCTATTATAGGCACAAGGCCTGGAATTTTGTGAGAGAAGGCTAGTCGATTACATCAACCCCAGTACTCAATTGGTACTTATTTTATCGACCCCTAAGGGGATGAAAGGCAACGTCATAATGATTTTTTTTCTCTCGTGTAGGCACAGGTCCTGAGATTTTGAGGAAGGAATCAGGCGATGTTTTTGACTTAAATATTTGAAGGCTTTTCATCCTTCTGGAAATGATAAAGTGCCAGTCAAGTACTGGGGTATATTTATTCAGTTAATCAGCTCCCCCACCAAAAGAAAAAAAAAAAATCTTAGTCTTTTGTGCCCATATCAAAATCAAATTAATTATTGTTATAAAAGGGCGGGTGGTTGGCCGATCGTTTCAGAGCAGTGTATGTTGCAGTGCTTTACGTGCAGAGTTCAAATCTCATCACTTTGCAGTTCATCGTTTAGGAATCGAGACAATAAATTACTAGTCAATCTCTGGGAATCATCGATTTAATCGATTTACCTCCACCGTCCGATTTCTAGTTTTGTGTCTTAAGAAATTATAATTATTACAAAAAGGCGGTGGTTGACAATCATTTAAGAGTATTGGACAAAATACCTTGCGGTATTCAGTTGCGGCCCTTTACGGTCTGAGGTCAACTTTGGCTTTCATTCTTTCGTAGTCAGAGAAATAACGGTACCGGTCGCAGACGAGAGGGATCGATATATTAGACTGCTTGTTCTAGTCTCTGAAAATATCTGTAACATTTATCTATAGTATTGATAAAATCGAGTCAGTTGACATAACTCCCACTTTATAACAAACATCAGACTTGTACGTCTATCTGTGTATTATTTATCTATCCATGTATGTATGTATGGACTGAATTATAGATAATTTTCCAGTTTGAGCATTAAAGATATTCAAAGGCTCATGGATTTGTTACTGTAAATATTAATATGCTTAAAGCAATTAAAAACCGACGATGATCGCAGCATCCTGTATGTTCGAACTACGTCAGTACTGTAGCATGTACCTGGTCTGTCTTTTTAGTAATTACTATCTGCATGGGTTCTGTATTCTATGGAGAATAATTAAGGATTATATCGTATATCAATTGCGTTTATTGAATAAAAGATAGAAAAGTAAAAACAAAAACGATCGGATTCTTTACCTCCCTCCGTACACGAAGAACAGACGAGGATATTAGTATTGGTTAATGAGAGAATATGAAAATCAGTTTTTTTTTTGCCACCGATCAGTGTGACATATATATATGTATGTATACATACATATATATATACGCATATATATATACATACGTGTATGCATATATTTGTGTGTATGCGTATATATGTGTGTATATATGTATATATATATGTATATGTGTGTGTATATATATATATACATCTATATGAACATGTATGTATATATGTATGTGTGTATATATATGTATGTATATATATATATATATATATATATATATATATATAATGTATAAATGCCTGTGTATGTATGTATACGTATTTGGACATTCATGTATGTATGCATGCATGTATATATGTGTATATGTGTATGTATAAGTGTAACTCAATATTTTAATCTGCTTTTCCCTGCTTGTATAGGTTGGAAGAGTTTCGTCTAGTGCAGTGTCGAACCATTTCTTGCAGTCATATCATTTCCTTTGTAATATTATGCTTCTTAAGTCCAGCTTTTACCATTTCTTCCCATCTCTTCATACCTTTTTTTCTTCCACATTGGTCAGCTTGGCACCTTCTCTAGGTTGACAAAAGCTAGATACAGTGGCTTAGCTAAGACTTTCCCTTGTAGCTGTCTTACTAAGAAGAGACCAATGGCGGTACCCTCATCCAGGCATAAACTCAAAATGCACTTCATCTAAACGAATTCTCCTCCTAGTCTGTTGTGCTATTATTGTCACTTTCATTATCTGGTCCATCAATTTTATGTCACTTCTATAGTTACATTTTCCTAGAATATGTCCTTTGTCCTCGTCGCAGTTGTTGATGTCAGTCATTGAATGTAACTCATTCTGTGCTAAGGGACTGACAGGCAGATGTTCTTTCTACTTCACAGGTTATTTTCAGCATCTTAGTGACTATCCCTGATGGTCCAGCTTCCCTTGCCCTAATATCCTTAATTGTGCTTTTAACAATATAGCTAACTTCAAATAGCTAGTTCCTCTGTTGAGTCTATTTTGTGTACACACCCTCCCCCTCTCTCTTGCATTCCTATTCACCAAACTCTCATAGTAACATTTCCATTCCTCTTCCTTGGTGCCAGGGAAGGGCAAGTGCACCACATTCGTTTCATGCGCACTTTTTCCAATGATGTCTTTGATTGTTACTTGATCACTGATAAAATCCCAACATAGGATTGAAACTAATTCAACTAACCCCTTTTTCTCTCCATGTGTGGCACTTTGGGTAACTGTCTTCTAATATAACCCTGGGTTGACCAAAGCTTTGTAAGTGGATTTGGTAGAGGGAAACTAAAAGAAGCCTGTTGCATGTGTGTGTGTGTGTGTGTTTATCTCCTGCTACCACTCGACAGCTGGTGTTGGTTTGTTTACTTTCCTGTAATTAAGTGGCTTAGCAAACGAGACTGGTAAAACAATTACCAGGTTTATAAATACTGGAGTAGGTTTGTTTGACCAAACCTTTCAAGAACCTTTCCAGACAGTGCTCCAGCATGGCAACAGTCTAATGAGTGGAACAAGTAAAAGATATGTTGGCTAACTTATATATTTTCTTGTAAAACATGCATGCTGTCTTAAACTGTTTATGAATCCACAGAATTCAAATTGGTCTGTCCATAGAGACATATGTAAAGACATCTCTCTATAACCTAGGCTATTTACCTGATGGAAAGAGAGTCTTGTCTGCTTTCTTACTATCAACAACTTTAATGTTTGCAAGATTAACTTTAAGGTCCTTTGATTCCAGGTTTTGTTTCCATACTTGGAATTTCTTCTCCAATTCTGTTACAGATTCTGTTATAAGAGTGAGGTCATCAGCAAATAGTAGTTCCTTCATGCAGCCAGTTTTAAATTTGTCTGTTATGGCCTGGAGGACTATGATGAATAAAAGTGGTCTGAGAACTGAGCCATAGTGAACCCCTACCTGTACACTAGATTCATCACTGTACTCTTGGCTGACTCCCAGCTTACTGATAGCACCACTATACATGGCATGTACAGCTCTAACAAGCCACTCATCTACTCCTAACTTCCTTAGAGACGACCAGACAACAGAGCAAGAGACTCTGACAAAAGCTTTCTCCAGGTTGATGAAAGCTAAGTACAGTGGTTTACTTTTGGCCAGATACTTCTCCTACAGTTGTCTCACTAGGAAGATGACATCTGTGGTACCCTTCTCAAACACAAAACCAAACTGCATTTCCTTTAGTTTAATTCTATTCTTAGTCAATCGAGCTATAACTCTCTCTGTAACTTACATGAGAGTTAGAGTCTGATATATCTGTAGTTGTTTTTATCTAGGCATTAGCTTTATCCTTGTAGCAGCTAACTAAAATACTATTACACTAGTTGTTGGATATGACACCTTCCTGGATAACCTGATTAATTATGCAAGTGACTAGGCCATATCCCACTCTGCTAGATATTTTAAGCATCTCAGCAGTGATTCCTGATGGTCCGAGAACTTTCCCTGTCTTCATATCCTTAATTACCTTATCGATCTTACTGCTGTAGACTCTGATGGCTGATCCCTTGGTTGGTTCTATATTTGCATTCTCTACATTTGGCAACCTTTTATAGTGGTATTTCCATCAAGCTTTCTTCTCAGAATCGCTAAGTGCAAGCATACCATTATCCATTCGCACACTTTTCTCACTTCGCACACTTTTCTCACTAACAACATCTCTGTTCTCTTTGATACACTGTTTTGCAATCCTGAACACCTCATGCCTCTGATCCTCCTGCTGTAGAACATTGGGAAATCTCTTTCCTTTTGCTATTCTCTTTGCTATGTAAACCTGTTGCCTAATACACACACATACCTTCATCTTTGTTCATCATTTGCTTTTTCCATGTTTGTATGGGTCAGATAAGACTATATTAGGGCAGAGTTTTTTTTACAGCTGGATGCCCTTCCTGTTGTCAGACTTCACCTGTTTCCAAGCAAGGTAATAATCCCCCAGTGTATTGAGCAGTAAACAGCTTGGGCATGGTAACATGAAGAACTGAAAACAAATTACACTATTTGAATGCACCTTTCTTACAAACATTGTGCAGTATTGAGACATGACAAGGTGCCTGTATGTGTTTTTGTAGTAGACTGCATGCAAACAACACCTGTGGACTGTGAAATTTTTGTCTACAACCAGCAAACATATGAAGATAAAAGGAAGTATGAATGCACAATCTCACATGATGAGCTTCTTCAGTTCCATCCATCAATTTTACTCACAAAATATAATAGTCGACCTGCAGGTAGAATATAGGACACCCACCAACAGTGTCCACTGGACTTGGAGTTTGGGACTGAACCCCAAACCATATGGTTCTGATGTGATCTTTTCCCCACAATCATGCCTTCACCTATGTGTCCATGTATGTATGTATGTATGTATGTACATACATATGTGCACACATGTACGTGTGTGTATACATATGTACACATATACACACGCGTCTTTCCTTCCTTGGGCCTTCAGCTTCATAAGAAATTGTAGGAGTGCCATCATAATATGTAATCTGTTTTAGACATTTTAGATCTTTTGGAGCCAATCCCTACCAAAATCTTAACCACAGTCAGTTTCTTTCAGAAAGAAAAAAATTATCCCAGTATAGGGTTGGCGATTTTTTTTTTAACAACTCTGAAGACAAATTGGACCTCTATGGGATTTGAACTCTGAATACAGTGAGCTAGAATGAATGTTATCCATGACTCTCAATTTGCCACCTTTGTATGTACAAACATATTTATGCATGATTGTATTATACATGTGTATGTATGCATATGTCCATGTTACCATTTTTTATTTGAATCCTTCCCATAAAGAAGGCACTGGTTTCTAACAAAGAAACAAACCTTGCTCTATTACTGGAATTTGAATAACAACAATAGTGAAAAATCTTTCTCCCTTTTACTATTTTGTTTACAGATTGTATTTTTAAATTACATTTTAGCTGTTACTTTCTTGATCTGAAAATTTCAGCTTTTCAAGATTGGCACTTAAACTTTTGCTAATGTAGCTAAGTGCACTGATAATCATAGGTATAAAAGAATTTTAAAACTTGGTTGAGAAATTGTAGCTTTCTAAACAGTCGTCTGCAAATACTCTTTTCTCACTGATTTTGAAATAAATGTTCGCATAAAACTGTATATAATTATTTCTTGTTCAAACAACTATATTGAACACTTGGCAGAAATTTTTATGGTAATGTTTCACCAATATTCCTTGTGTTTACATGTGTTTATTTCAACAATAGAAATATTTTCTATTTACCCCAGGGCAGTCTTTCCTATGAATTTTGTTTTATGTTTCTGCAACCTCATCATGCCGTATTAGAAGATAGTACCTCAGTGACATTATTGAACAGCTGCTGATCACTTGTGTGATTTCTTCCAGAGAATTTGATATCCTCAACATTTTCTTTTGCATCATGCAGTTTAAGAGCTTTTGCTCATTAAGTATTTTGTAGCTTTCTCCTGTTCTTTGATTGCAAAAGCATAACCTCTGAAATATAACATTATGTATCACACGTAACTCCTAGAGACTATCCTTCTGTCATACATGACCTTTTTTGGGCATGTAGAATGTTTCTCTTCCTGTTCTTATTCGGGGTACACTAGGTAGTTGTATACAGAAGTGCTAATCACTTAAAGTGGCTGGAACTTATGGAAGAGGGAGACCCAGGAAGACCTGGATGAAGTATTGAAGGGCAATCTCAAGACACTGAGCCGTACAAAGATGACAATGGAACAAGACATCTGGTGCCTTGTTGTACTCAAGAAGACCTGACCACCACAGCAGAATTGATACCAGTGCTGGTGCCACATAAAAGAACACCCTGCTCACTCTTTGGAGTGGTTGGCATTAGGAAGAGCATTCAACTGTAGAAACTATGCCAGAACAGATAATGGAACCTGGTGCAGCTCCTGGCCTTACCAGCTCTGGTTAAATTGCTCAATCCATGCCAGCATGGAAAACGGACTTTGAATGACGATAGTCCAGTAATTCTGGGGTTGCATGGAAGGCCATCTGGATGTGAATACTTCTCGAGTTCACTACTGACTCGTAGAATGTTGTTCTCATCATTTTTAAGCATTTGGTTGATTTATTAATTTTTGGTGCTGTCAGTATCATTATTTCAGTGGAAGATTCCAGATATCACTGCCTTTAATGTGTTGCGAGGAAATTTCTTCTACAGGCAAACATTACAAATGTTGGTGCCACTGCTGGGACTGTAAATGCATTGTAAAGTATTAACTTATTACAAGAGGTAAAACTGAATGCTATATTTTTCTCAAGCTTAATATATTCTTAGACCATTCTTTGTTCACAACACATTTTGTGTGAAACCTTTTCTTCATTACTTAAGTATATTTGTAGCAGTCATCTAGAAAGGGGTGGGGAGAGAAAGAGAGAGTAAAGTTTGTGTGTTTGGGAAATAGTTTTTCAATGATCAAAAATGTACATTTTTTGTGGGGCCTTATTTCATCTCTGCATCAGCTGAAAATGTTACTAGATCCGACTGTTTCTTAGTACTGTAAATATTTCCAGTATAGGTCTTTAGAGAGGTTGATGACTGAGCCCTGATGGTCTACTATTTGCATACTAAATTTGTTGCTGATCTCATTGTGCATGTGTACTTACACACACACACACACACACACACACACACACACACACACACACACACACACACACACACACACACACACACACACACACACACACACACACACACACACACACACACACACACACACACACACACACACACACACACACACACACACACACACACACACACACACACACACACACACACACACACACACACACACACACACACACACACACACACACACACACACACACACACACACACACACACACACACACACACACACACACACACACACACACACACACACACACACACACACACACACACACACACACACACACACACACACACACACACACACACACACACACACACACACACACACACACACACACACACACACACACACACACACACACACACACACACACACACACACACACACACACACACACACACACACACACACACACACACACACACACACACACACACACACACACACACACACACACACACACACACACACACACACACACACACACACACACACACACACACACACACACACACACACACACACACACACACACACACACACACACACACACACACACACACACACACACACACACGTGTGTGTGTTGATTAATTTTTCTTTCTCAATCAGTTTTTAATCTCTCTCATTCTTTCTATTTAATTACACATACACACATGCTAGTATAATGTATATCTAGAATGCTGTTATTAGAATTCCATATTGAAAAGTTAGTACACAGTTTCAAATATCATGGAAGATAGAAAACAATTTCTTTCATTGGAATTTGTTTCTAAAACATTTAGGTGTAATATTCTATAAATCTGACTTTTAACTTACATTAATGCTTGAGTATTATTTCGCATTTTATAAAAATTAACTGTCTGATTTGTAGAGTATAGTACCTGGATATTTTTAGAAGTGTAGCCAAATTTAAGTGTCAACAGCATCATTGTTTTAGCATCTACTTTTCCATGCATTCAAAGCTCAGCTGTAACTGAAAATATACATTATAACATTTTGAAGGTAGGATTTTTAAATGAGGAACTTTTGTAGTCTATTTAAATTTCAAGCACCTCCTGCTCAATATTCATGGTCTAACATCATTCTAGGACCTCAAAACAGTTCTTGATAAGTCTGGAAAATTCTGTGCAGCTTGCTAGAGAAGATGCCTCGTTGGACATAAAGTGGACTGGAATAGTACCTTAGAAGAGGCTACAATCTTGTATTCCACAGCAAAATGAGGAGCATGTTTGTTATGTTTGTTCATCATCCGGTTTTCACCAACTTTGGCATAATCATCAGGGTGGCTTAAAAGAAGAACATGTGAAATAAGAGTCAAAAAACTTGCATTTAAAGTTTATGTCTAACATGTACAACTAAGCATTGATCTTCATTGAAAATACTGCATATTGCAGACAAGTAACTCCAATACAAACTACAGGTGCAACTCTCAGATTCTTTAGGTAATTATCTTTGACTGTCAACAGTAGAACAGTATGCATACCAAAATGAGCCATTCTTGGTTAAAATAAGAAAGTAAAAGGGTCAAACAATTGGTGATATTTGACTGAGGTTTGTTTTTCAAATGAATGCTCTACCTTTTGCTCACCCTTATCAGTTTTCCAAGCAAGAGATCTTTTGAAGGTGCAAAGCTGGTGGATGATTTGTTGACTGAAGAAGTGACTACAACACTGCTCATCACTTGTAACTTTTGTAGTTTAAATGTAAATACACACAAAACGCATGCACACACACACACACACACACACACACACACACACTCTCTCACATATATGATGGACTTCTTTCTGTTTCCATCTACCAAATTCACTCACAAGGTTTTGGTCAACCTGGGGCTGTAGTAGAAGACGTTGAACCCAAAACTATATAGATGGAAAGTGAACTTCTTAATTACACAGCCACAATTCTGGTGGAACAGGTGAAGGTTTTTAATAAATCAAATTTTGGCTGAAAGTTTCATTCATTCAAACCTTTGAAACAGCTACTGCTTCGCTCACAGGTGGCAGCACTGTCCATTCTGCTTTTAAACTGCAACTCAAACCGTGTACACAATTATAGTCCTTTGTACAATATTGGCAAAGGAGTGAAACAAGCACTGATTCTGAAGCAGAATAAGTCGAAAGTATTAGACGAATGCATGATGTTTCACAGACTTGCATTTTCATGCTGACTCGTACCTAACAAGATCTCAACGGCAACACTAACATCATGGGTACAATCACAGTTTTGTTCTCTGCTGATTTCAAGCAAACTCTGACAGTCTTCCTTTAAGGGACACCAGCTGATGAGTTGAGAGCAGGTCTTGAAGATTTGTATGTTTGGAGAGGAAAAAACTTCATCTTTCTCCTAGTATGAGTTACACATAACAAAAGTGTGCCAACAATCCTGGTTGTAAACCTTTTACTTCAGTTGTAGCACAAGACTAGCTATTGGAATCCATGCCTCATGCGACTGAAGTCAGCGTTATGACTGGCTGTGCCAAGGAAAAGAGACGTTTTCATTCAATGCATTCGCCTATTTTCATCTTATACATTGCTATTTTAGTTTAATTGCCTTCAATTTTTAGTGACAATCTTTCTCTATGACCAATCACAACACATCTAAAGAGCAGTTCTCTCAGGATTGCTGGAGTTGGACTAACAAGTCTATGTTTCTCTCATGATCAGTTTAATGTTACATACTCAGATGTTAGGCCAAGTGGATAATTTTTTCATTAGAGCACCAAACTACAGAACAAGGAATGTTTACTCCATAGCTCTTTTGAATAAAACCTATTTGTGTTAGAATTGCTTCTGCTTTATGCATTTCACATCAATTTAGAATTACAATGAAAACAAAGTTAAACAGTGTTTTCTTAAGTTGCCAACTTTTAATTATTAATAAACAGTTTCACACATCATAGAAAACCGGAATATATCAATTGCATTACAATAAAAACAAATATAAATATGATGACATACAAAAAGCACCGCGTAAAATCCTGCTACAAGCCAGTTAAAATTGTCAGGTACCTTAGCTATATATATATGTGTGGTGTGTGTTTGTATGCATATATATATAAGTAGATGTTACATCATATATATTATAAATATATTGATATAGATATTGTGCTTACAAATGTGTATACCTTTCTGTGTGTGTGTGTGTGTGTGTGTGTATATATATACGTTTATTTTTTTATAGGCCTGTTAATTATGTGTGTATATATGTGTATGTAAATGTTTATATGTATTTATGTGTTTATATATATATGATTATATAATGTACGGTAATATGTATTAATTTTATATATGTGTGTGCGCGTGTATATTTTTATGCATATATATATATATATATATAATTCAACAAATAGTCGCTTATGGTTACGTGTGTGTGTTAATATTTGTCTGCGTTTAGCGATAAGTATCTATGTACAAGAATGTGCTTCTAAATCTGTGCTTTTCTGCTTGACAAGAATATACAATCGCTTTTCCCTTTCCTCATAATAATTAATTCTTATATATATATATAATCTGGCAAAACCCGCGAAAATATTGTCTTCCGTGATGTGGCGTAATTTCTACTTAAACACAGTATATCTGTATAATATTATATATATATATATATATATATAAATACATGCATGCATGCCCCTGTACACACACACACACATGTATACGGGCATAATGTGCGTGTCTGGTTTTTTAATTTTATTCTCCAAAATTTGTTTGCAATTAGTTATTGTTTTTGCTTATTTTTTCGTAAATTGTTTCAGGAATCATCGTTTGATAATTTCCAACGCGGTGCTCGAAACCCCTCCTTGTATGTGTGTGTCTGTGTGTTGTTCATTTAATTTGTATATATATATATATATATATATATATATATATATATATATATATATATATATATATAATCTGAAGGAATTCTTGGCGCACTGGAGCATTCTTTCGTATTCGTTTTTAGTATGGTAATCTCTACTTCGCTGCATCATTTGGGGGAGGCAACGGCGCAAATTCTCTTCTGTGTTTCTCTAGAAATTTTTATTTAATCGTTAACTTTTTTTTTTAGATATTTTTATTTCCGTTTTCTTGCTACCTTCTTCTTTCCTTCATCATTATATGTTTTTATTTTGTTTTTGCTGCACCAGAGAGAAAAAACGGTTTTATCTGATTGTGTCATATGACTTCAGCTGTCGGCATAGAAAATTATTAGTGTCAAGTAACGAGTTAGCTCACAATTAGTATTAGCGAAAACACACACACACACACACACACACACACACACACACACACACACACATATATATATAGAGAGAGATGTGTGTGTCTCCACACACGTGTGTAAGTATATATGTGTGTATGTTAGGTGAGGTTAACAGACACTAAAAAAAAAAAAAAGATGTTCTTTAATTTTTCGCTATTTCGTAGTTACGAAAGAAAGTCATTGTCAATGTGAAGGGATAAAGTCTCTCTGTCTCTCTCTCTGCCAGACGTTATGGTGTTTAGTTCTTCGCTCTGTTTGTTGTGACTTTCTGCTGTTTATTGCTTGAAGGCGGTGCCCCTGCAAGTCTCTCACTCGTGATGTCAAATACAAATTGAAGAACTGTAGCAAAGGCTCAGTTTTTTTTTGTTTTTTGGTATTATTTTATAAGATACTGGAATGAATTCCATCGACTGTTTTATTCCTGCGAAAAAGGAAAAAAAAAAATCAAAAATCAAATTTCAAAAACCTGGCATTTGCCCCAAATTTTATTATAATAATCTGATTACATTATTGAAATATTTTAATCATTTGCCTAACCACTTCGCTTTGTACCCCCACCCCCGCCACCCTGCTAGTTTTCTTATGTCAGAAATAGCTTTGCTCACGTTTCTCAATTCCCACTGTGTAGGAGGATGAGATATATACATACTGACCGGATGTCTAGCAAATGGTCATCGTCCTTCACATTTTTCTTCCTTTCGACCATTTACAGATGTATAAAAATAAAAAAAAAAATTAAAAAAAAACTGGGAGGCAATTGATGGGTTAAAAAAATGAAGTGCTGAAGCAGCTCACATATTGCAATGTCGATGACAAGGAATGTCAAATTTTTGGTTTGTAAATTTATCCCAAGGAAGATTTATTTTGTGTTCCTTACGTCACCACTCTCATGAGCAGCAGCACTTGAGTATTTTACACATACATACACACACAGGAGGCGGTGCTACTACAGCAAGCTTTATTCGTAAAAGCTAAAACAATAAAACTATCTTTAAAAAAAAACAAATATATCTGTATATCTGTTTATATAAATAAACACACTCACATACACACACTTTGTTGCTATGAATATGTATGTATTTATGTAAAAATGTATATGTACATACATGTACACATATATATGTCTGGAGATGTATGTGTATATATGTGCTACCATATGTATACATATATATATGTGCTAAGATATATGTATATATATGTATCATCATCATCATCATCGTTTAACGTCCGCTTTCTATGCTAGCATGGGTTGGACGATTTGACTAAGGACTGGCAAGCCAGAAGGCTGATCTGGCAGAGTTTCTACAGCTGGATGCCCTTCCTAACGCCAACCACTCCGAGAGTGTAGTGGGTGCTTTTACATGCCACCGGCATGAGGGCCAGTCGCAATATATATATGTATATATTGTTACTGTCATTGGACTGCAGCCATGCTGGGGAATGGCACTGCATATTTACACACACACACACACACACACACACACACACACACACACACACAGAGGCATAGCCACTGTAAAATGCACTCAACCATGTGTTAGGAAGGGCAGCCAGTCATAGAAACCCTACCAAGGATGGAATATACAAGCAAGATGCTATCCTCCAGGTTGTCTAGGAGAGCAGTAATTCTGAACAAGAACTGATCTGGACTGTGACGACCTGTCTAATTGTGCCAGTATGGAAAGTAGATGTAAAATGATAAAGATGAAGGGAAGATAACTGTTGATTGATGAAATTCCATTTTACTTAATGAATCTTGTGAGCAAATGTGGAGGATGGATATAGCTACTTCGGTCATCAGTACTCACTGGTACTTATCAAGCTCAGAAGGATGAAAAACAAAGTTGACCATTGCTAGCATTGAACTAAAAGCTTTTAAAGTTACACAGCTAAATACTGTTAGGCACTTTGTGTGCTACTCTATTAATTTTACCGTAGCCATACATTTTGAGAAAAATTGTTGATTAAGATAAATCCTCTGCACTTGATTGGTATAGACACATAAAAGACAAAAGTAAATCTTGGTAGGATTTGAACTCTGAATTTAAATGAACACAATTAAGCACCACTAGACACTTTGGCAGACTCAGTAGTTACTCTACTGAGTCTGCCAAATAATTTAAAGATGTAGGTAATGATCTGCAAGTTGAAATGTAAGCCACTTCAGTAGGAACCTTATTCTCGTTGAAATGTATCTATTTTGATAACCTTTCTGCTGGAAGCTGCCTACCCACCTTTCTGTGTGTATGTTGTTTCCAATGTATTTTTGGGTTAGGTAGGTAATTTGGGCTTGATTTCAATTGGTGATGCCTGTGATCCATTTCTGTTCTCTGATTAACTTACTGCTTGTTAGTCTACAAGACTCATTACTGAATGTTCTTTCAAAAACTACGATGATACAGTATGTACATGTATGTATGTACATTATATGCAGTGTGTGTGTGTGTGTATATATATATATATATATATATATATATATATATATTTATAAATTTTATTTTTTATGTACATATATTTGTGTATGTGTGTGTGTGTGTGTGTGTGTGTGTGTGTGTGTGTGTGTATATTGGCATGCATTAAATTACATTCCTTTATGGCACACAGGTAAAACATAAATTAGTTCAGTGGCTTTCAACCTTTTCCTGGCCATTGCCCCCTAAAAGCTATTTTTGACATAGGCTAATTGATAATCACCCACCAAAAAATGATAGCAAATATTAAATATAAGGTAATTACGACTTATCAACACTAAAAAAATTTTGTACAAGTAAATGCAAAAGAAAAATGAATTAAAATAAAACTTTATTCTAAATTTAAATGTAGAAAGGACTAACTAGTGTGAGCCCTGACATTGGTGATGTTCCACAAAAAGATTCAATTTTCACCTTCAAGGGGGCGATTCACCCTTGGTTAAGAACCACTGAATTAGTTGATAGAAATGATAAAATAAGAGTGAAACTGGAACTAGTACAGTGGTTGATATGATTAGTGAAAATTCCTGAAAGCTGTATCCCAGAATGGTTACAGACCAATGACTGGAACCAGTACAGGTGCATATCATCATAATTTATGTCTGGCGTGGGTTTGGCAGGTTCTAACAGGTTGGGGGCCACATTTTACTTCAGTGTCTCAGCTTCAGCATGATCTGTTTGATTGGATGCTCTTCCAAATACCAACTCCTTTACAGTGTGCACCGGGTGCTTGTTTTCCATGGCACTGGCACTAGTGAGGCTGCTATGTAGCTTTCAAAATTAAGCAACTCTTTTGACTGAGTGGGATTATAGAAGAAAGGGAAATGGTTTTTGCTGGGTGTTGAGTGGTTATTAAAATATGATAAAAGGGACAGGAACATGTTGCTGTTGTGTGTATGTATATGCCCCCCCCCTCCTGTATGTAAGATATATACACACTTCATACATAAGCACTTGTGCATACAACATTGAATGTTTGGCAGGATCTGACAAGCTGGAGGACCATGTCATGCTCCAATTCATATGTTTATTTGTTTGTTACATATATAAAAATATATATATGATAGAGATAGAGAGAGAGAGGGTGCATGGCCTAGTGGTTAAGGAGCTGGACTCGCAAGATCATGGTTTCAGTTCCTGGACAGGATGGTGCACTGTGTTCTTGAGCAAAACACTTCATGTTGTTTTCTTCTCACAAACTATTCTGGTAAAATAGTGATGTGTTAAGTAAATTTGCATCTTAGGCATTAACAAATATAACTCCTAAATGGATCAGTCTACATAAGCTGAAAATATATTCAACAGTGTTGAAACATAACGACTGCTCAAAGCAATAGCTGTAGAACTAAAGTTAAGAGGTGTGTTAGTTTGCAAGTGCTGTGTTCAATTCAGCAGGATGGATGGGCTGGTATCTTTTATGTGCTGAGGTGCTTGTTACACTTTGAGGTTGATAAAGCAAGTGTTGGCAATATATTTGTTTTTGCATCTAATTGAAAGAAATCAGTATTTTGTCTCTTGGTTATCTTATTTGACATGATTTACAATGTATGTGAGTGGAAATAAAGGAAAAATAAATTCCTTTGGCCCTTATGATGCATTTGGTATCTCAGTTTGAATCTTCGTTTGCTGGGTAGGGGGAAGAGTCCATGATATAGAACGTGTTACTTAAAACAAGGCTTAACTTCCGTCATAGTGATTTTTTTATGATGTAACCTGTCTGTCAATACAATCTGATAATAGCTAGGATTTATGGTTTGGTTTTCTGTCATATTAAAACTACCCATGCAGCTATTGTTCAGATAGTACTTATTCTCTCTCTCTCTCTCTCTCTCTCTCTCTCTCTTCCTTTTTGTAATATTTTCTCTCCCTCTTTTCCACCCACCCCCTCCTTTGTGACTTTAACTTAGGTTTCTATTTGAAGAGGGCTAGAGGCTTAATCATACCGAAACTTGAGTCTGTACATACAGTTAGCTAAGGAGTTGTATTTGAAAACTATTTCAGCTTCTATGTTGGGATTTAGAGACCTCATCCATGTTAAAAGTATATGTAGTAGTTATATCTACTTCAACTTAAATGTGAAACTGTCATGTATATCATAAATTTGTGGTGGTAGTGCATGTTTGTGTGTGTGTGTAGGAAATGTGACTCACTTTCTCCAGGTGGCAGCTGTATAACAGGAAAGAATTGAGAACATTTCTGGATGGTGCAATATTAAGAGTGGAAGTTGAATCATTAATGGATTGTACACATGGGATTGTTCCTTAGTTAAGTGGATACTGATATTGAATAACATGTAACTTTGTTTTATTATAATTTATCCAGGCTTTCTCAATTTAGCATGAATGTGAACAACTTTGTATACAGTTTCCTTCTCATTTAGGTCTGCACGATTTGTTCTGCTGTTATTCTTAAAGAATTTATTTACACATCTACAGTGGGATTTTTGGCACGCAAAAGTGAACAATGGCTTCAGATGTACAAGATACACATTACTAGTTAGTGGGATACAGTAGAGGAGAAATGTTAGGCATCAAAGACTATAGACTATACAATAATAGATAAGTTCTGAAACCTAGGTGATACAATTCATGTTAAATGTATCAAATTGACCTCATATTCAGTATTATTTTACTATAATGAGGAAATCATGCCTCACAGGATATAATTTCTCTTCATTAATAAATTTGAGGCTTCCTCTTTGTAAAGGGAGTGGATGACTGAGCTGATAGAATTCAGGGAAACCAATGGGGGATTGGTGATTTGTATCCTGTGATGATGATGATGATGATGATGTCTTTAAGTAGATGCTGCAAGTGGCTGTTACTGTTCTACTCCATGTCAGATCACGATCAAACAGTCCTACGATCAAAAGTGTTCCTGTAATTATTGTCCCATTTTTATTTCACCTAAGTATACTTAGGACTACATTATACAATGTGTCCTTACTTTTTTTTAAAAACCCAAGTGTTGCATTATACAGTGGTAACAATGTAAAATTGGTTTTACACTGGTTTGTGTTGTTCAGTTGCTGCATGATCTGGAATTGTTGCCTATGATAGATCAGCTTCCTAACTATTTGGTTTACTCTAGACTTATATTTGCACACAGCATTATCTGGACATATTTAACATACTCATCTAATGGCAATGTATCCATGAAGGAAGTAAGCATTTACTTTTGAGCTTAGCTGACAAATTGATGGAATATATACTAAATATTTAAAACCATCATTTGATAATTCTTTTGAAAAACTGATGAAAGTTTTTTTTTCTTTTAATTTTTTACTAGCTATTTTATGGTTACATAGTTCTCTATGTCTAAAGGCAAAACTTACAGTTGAAAGTGATGTCTTTTGTATTGTGCATTTAATGGACAAACAAATTATGTCTGTAGCACAGATGGTATTCAGTATCACTTTGTCACAGGTACACAAAACACTTTCATGAACTGTCACAGTAAACTCTGTCTTATTTGTAAGTCTGAAAACTTCCTCTTTGTATTAAATACATTCATGAATATTGATTTTTTTTTTTCCTCTTTGTTTTTTTATTTTGTTATTCCCAAATTATAAATTATGAGTAGGTGTGTTTGTACTTGGGGTTACATTAGTTTTGATACAGCTGCAACTATATTGCCTCTACTGTTCTGAAATTTTAAACTTTTGAAATTTGGATTTCTTAGTAAGAAAAAAAAAAAAAAATGGCGCAGGAGTGGCTGTGTGGTAAGTAGCTTGCTTACCAACCACATGGTTCCGGGTTCAGTCCCACTGCGTGGCACCTTGGGCAAGTGTCTTCTACTATAGCCTCGGGCTGAGGAAAGCCTTGTGAGTGGATTTGGTAGACGGAAACTGAAAGAAGCCCGTCATATATATGTGTGTGTGTGTGTGTGTGTGTGTGTGTATGTTTGTGTTTGTTCCCCCCAGCATCATTTGACAACCGATGGTGGTATATTTACATCCCCGTAACTTAGCGGTTCAGCAAAAGAGACCGATAGAATGGGTACTAGGCTTCCAAAGAATAAGTCCCGGGGTCGATTTGTTCGGCTAAAAGGCACTGCTCCAGCATGGCCGCAGTCAAATAACTAAAACAATTATAAGAGTAAAAGAGTAAATTAGATCCTTTATTTAAGATCCAAAACAAAATGCAATGGGGCAAAGTTAGTATAAGTGTTTTGTTTTTATCTGTTAATGTTTCTTAAAATGATCACTAGAATTCAGTAAGGATTGCAGTTAATGTCCTTGGCAAAAGTCAGTATGTTTTGAGAAGATTCTAAAGTAAAAAGCTATTCCTGAAATGTTAGGTATTCTTTTTTTTAGCACATCAATGTCCCACATACCTTTTTATAACAATAGCTCAAGATCAAATTTTCAAGCTATATCTATAATGTTAAATATCAAGTTAAGGTATGTTACTCAGTGGATCTTAATTGATAATAGACATTGGTTTTTTTGTTTTTTTTTTCGCAGAATGAATATATTCTTTTGAGTAGAAATAAGCCAGTATGTTGTGTCAGTTTGACCCTCTTTTGTCTTACAGAATTGGTTTCATGATCAAAGTTATAGGGGATTTTGTCAACAGTTATACTCACTCTTTACTCTCTTTTACTCTTTTACTTGTTTCAGTCAATTGACTGCGGCCATGCTGGAGCACTGCCTTTAGTCGAGCAAATCGACCCCAGGACTTGTTCTTTGGAAGCTTAGTACTTATTCTATCAATCTCTTTTTGTCGAACCGCTAAGTTACGGGGACGTAAACACGCCAGCATCAGTTGTCAAGCGATGATGGGGGGGACAAACACAGACACACAAACACACATACATATATATATATACATATATACGACGGGCTTCTTTCAGTTTCCATCTACCAAATCCACTCACAAGGCTTTGGTCGGCCCGAGGCTATAGTAGAAGACACTTGCCCAAGGTGCCACGCAGTGGGACTGAACCCGGAACCATGTGGTTGGTAAGCAAGCTACTTACCACACAGCCACTCCTGCGCCTATGTTAAACATATTTAATTCATTAACTTACTTTGAAACCTCCCTAAATATAGTCTAAATTTCCCAAAGAGCTGAACTAGTATACTGTATATAGGGCTGTCAAAAAATTAAAACGTAAGTTTAATCCTTTAGCATTTAAACTGGCCATATGCAACCAAAATGTTCCACAGTCCAGATCTAGCCTCCCACACCAGCCTTACAAGATCATTCTAAAAATTAAGTTACCTCATCAAAATCTCAAAGCTATAAGATTAAGCGGATTAAACAATGAGAATAAGCCTTACATTTGACAGAATAATGTGAATGCTAAAGGGTTAAGCAGTTTTTCTATCCCAAACCATTCCTGTATATATGTTTTTTGTACATCTTTAGACATGTTGAGTTATCAGGCTTAACAAAGTATTTGTGTCTGAAGAACATATTGTATTTATAAGTACTTATTTGAATTGCTGCCTATCCTTTTTTAAATAAAGTGATACTTATTTGTTGGTTGTGCCTGTCATCATAGTGGAATGCGATATCATCTGACTACAGTCCTCTTCATCTTAAGCTTTTTGGTCCATTGTAGCTTGCCTGCTCTCATCTGGAGATAATTAGGATTTAAAATTTCAGCATTCTGTTACTTCATCCCAGTAATAATGATACATATCAAGTATTGATTTAAAAAAAAAAAAAAAAATCAACAAATCCTTTATAAGAGACAAAAAAATGTTTAATGTTAATGTTTTTTCCAAGGGCTATTTTAGTGGAATGGTTGTAAATAAGTGTATACTCAGTTGTTACTGAACACCAAACCAGACTTTGTATAATATATATATATATATATATATATATATATATGAGAATAAGCCTTACATTTGATAGAATAATGTGAATGCTAAAGGGTTAAGCAGTTTTTCTATCCCAAACCATTCCTGTATATATGTTTTTTGTACATCTTTAGACATGTTGAGTTATCAGGCTTAACAACAAAGTATTTGTCTTTGAAGACACACTTGGGCAAGTGTGTTTACGTTCCCGTAACTTAGCGGTTCGGCAAAAAGAGACCGATAGAATAAGTACTAGGCTTACAAAGAATAAGTCCTGGGGTCGATTTGCTCGACTAAAGGCGGTGCTCCAGCATGGCCGCAGTCAAATGGCTGAAACAAGTAAAAGAGTATATATATATATGTGGTTGAAAGTATTCCAGTTGTGACTACTCCATCTTTTGTTTTTAGACTATTCCTTGCTTTAAGATGGTAGGATGTGATACAAAGGAGATTTAGCTATTATTTCTAGTGAGTCAAGCAATTGCACAGTGGTTTCTTCATTGGTTTATTTCATTGAACAAATCGTTGCAGGTTTGTTTACTGCTCTCTGTTGACTTATGGCACTTCTGGATATTGATTTACAGAGAATGTAACATGATTTTGTGACACTAATGCCTTTCCCTATGGTATTAATGGCACAAGTGAAATGTATTACTGTTAAGTATGTTAAGTCTAACCCTCTGATTTAATATCAGCACACCCATCATGGCTATAACGTTATTATTTTAACCAAACATTTTTTTTGAAGAAAAATAAATGAAATAAGTTTTCTTTTTCCGATCACTCAAATTTATCAGATATTAAAATTTTTCACCTTTTGAGTTTGAATTTTTTTCATGTTTAGAAACTCTTATACAGAAATGTTTCTTGCCAATATGAGATATGGCTAATGTTGCAAAGACACAAAATCAACTGCATTATGTTACATTTATTTTATCAACCCAAGGTATCATGTGAACTCCAAATGTATGATAGTATTTGAATTGTTTATATTACTTTATGTCTACTGTTTACTGTTTGTTACAAGCACTATTATAAGCCATTCTTATACAAAGTACTTGTATTGGATTAATTTATAGCTATCATTTTAAATCCTGTCATGTGATGAGGTTTTATCTCAGTGAAATTGTTGTTATTATAATGGTAAGATTAAAATAGCTGTTTCAGTATTTATTACCTAATTCAACCGTTAGTAGTCTACATTAAAAATAATAGTAATAACACTAATGATTTTACTAATGATTTGTGACATTGGTGCAAGTCCAAACATGTGTAAGGCAAGGGTGAAATAGAGTCCAATGAATTGACTTATGGTATATATAACCGTTACTGCATATGCTATCAACTGTAGATGGACAAAAGGTAGACTTGATTTTGATAGGATTCAAAACAGGATTAAGCACTAAGTATTTATTTTAGTGATCTACTGATTTTACTACTTTATTATCTAAAAGATAGATATATAAATTTTATTTGGAATTATTTACATTTTTTTATTATTTATTTTGAAATTATCTACATTCTTATATTTGTTCATGTTATTTTCAGAATTGCTTTAGAAATGAATAATTCAGATTTGATTTTCTACTGAATAATTGATATTTCCTTTTGAATGGGTTCAAGGCCGCTTTTCATATTGAGTAGTAAGTCTACTTGATTTGATATCAGCACACAGTCCTTAAGTACTTGTAGTGGAATTTACTTAGTTGCAAGCATTCAGGCCAGATTTCTGATTCCTTCTTTATTCATACAGACATTGTCCTGTGAGTATTCAGGTTGATCATGATCTACTTCATCAATATCATCAGTTTGAGAGAAATCCTGCAAAGGTCATAGGTATTAATTTTCTTCTTTTGATGAGTATGTCAAAATAGAGTTCAGGTTGCAGCTGATTGAATTAATCCTTATCATATTGTTAGTATTTAATGTGAGGAGCATTTGGGGGAAAACAAAAACAAAAGAGGTATAAAAAAAAAGATAAGAAAACAAACTTCTAACAGAAGTTATTTAAAAAGATTTTTAGAACTCTTTAGTTTAACCCTTTAATGTTCAGATTTCTCTGTCAAATGTAATTTTTTATTCACATTGTTTTGAATTAGTCATGCATTACTTTGCAGCTTTGAGATTTCAGTGATGTAATAGCTTATTTCTAGAATAATATTGTAGGCTAAGTGTGATAAGCTGAATCTGGCCGGTTTGAAAATGAAACAGGTAAAATATTTTGACTGGATATGGCCGGTTTAAATGCTAAAGGGTTAAGATACATGTGTGGCTTGTAGGAGCCCTAAAATGGATAGATAGGAGTTGAATGGAACTGACTTATACTAGTTTGAAGAGTTTAAATAAATCTAAATGTATAAATTATCAAAGCACTGATGTTAATGTATGCTAATTTATAACTTTGATTTTAAGGTCATAATGACTCCCTTACAGAAAACACAGATACCACCAACCTCCTCATCTTCACTCTTGGATATGACTAACATGTTAGACTATACAATACATTTCTCTTGTCCATTTTTGTTCTTACAAACTAGAGGATATGATCTCATAGCTGGATTTATGAACTAAATAACATTACATTGAGTAATATTCTACTGCAGGTGTTGTTTAATTGATTTTTTTTATCTCCCTCTGATTACTTGCATTGCTTCATACACACTGTTTTTTGTTTTGTTTTTTGAAATGTGTGTGTAAGGAAGCATATGTTTTGATCTATGTGAAAACTAGTGTTAATTATTATTGTTGATGTAGAGCAATGGTTAAACAGGAGGAACATTGGGGCACTGGTATATATACTTTACAGCATTGTTTCCCCTCTACATTTTGTGTTCAAACCATATCAGAGTTTGTGTGTGTGTGTGTGTATATATATATATATATATATATATATATTGGATTAATTATATATATATATCATTTTACTTATTTCAGTCATTGGACTACATCCATCTTGGGGCACTATCTCAAAGGATTTAGTCAAACAAATTGGCCCCGGTACTTATTTTAAAGTCTGCTACTTATTCTATTTGTCTCTTTTGCCAAGCTACTGATTTACAGGTGCATAAACCAACACCAGTTGTCAAGTAGTGGGCACTAACACACACATGCATATATGGTGGGCTTCGTCATAGTTTCCATCTTGCAAATTCACTCTCAAGGTATAGGTTAGCATGGAGGTACAGTAGCTCACACTGGCCCTAGGTGCTGCATTGTGAGACTGAACCTGAAACCACATCGTTACAAAGTGAGCTTACGCACACACCATGCTTCTCTCTCTCTCACCTCTGCCACACACATCTTTGTGTAGTTTTTTTGTCTTTTGTTTATCTTTAATTTGTTTTGACTAGGCACAAAGCCAAATTTTCAAGGGAAGCTATGGAATTAATTGATCCATCCCCCATGGGAACAGAATGCAAATTTGATTCTGGTTAAATTTGGAGAGAATATTGAGTAATGAAGCTGAACACTATATGACATTTAGTCTTGTTTCCTACATGCTCTCTCAATTTACTGTTCTGTCTTTCCATTCAACTTTGATAAGGAAAATAATTTTTAATTTGAGGACTTGTCATAGTTATAACTATATTGAACTGTTCTCTGTTGAATAGATTAAACCTATTCTGGTATCCCTTAAAACCAGTGTCGTTTTGGTATTATCCTTTCTTCAAAAGTTAGACCTATTCTGCTTTGGAACACTTTCAGTTTTATCTTAAAGGCTGAACATTTTCTTTTTTAAACCCACATTCTAAGGGTGGTAGATTGGCAGTATTGTTAGATCATCCAACAAAATGCTTTGCAGTATCAATTATGGAACTTTACATCCTGAGTTCAAAACCCTCTGATATTAGCTTTGCTTTTCATCTTTTTAGGGCTGATTAAATAAATAACCAGTCAAGTACTGAGATTGATGCAATCAACTAGCTTCCTCTCTTCAAACATTGCAGCTCTTGTACATTTGTGGGAAACATTATTTCATGTGAGTCAGTGTCTCGAAGTAACAGTTCTGTTCATGTACTTAGGGTCTGGTTTGAGCTAGTCCTCCAGGTGGATAGGAACTGAGTTGAGGTTACAAGCAGGATGGCCAACACTGTTGTGTCTTAGCTCTACATGTGTGCACATGCAGTGCACAAAAATTGTGTACACAAAAGGTTAGTTGCCTAAAAATAATGTAATTAATAATTATACTTAGTGAAAATAATTATGGCTAATTGCTTCTGTTAACTTGGTCGTCAGTTTTAAAATACCACATTGTGTATTAATTTACTTCACCTCACATCTTCCATCTTGGTTTGTATAGCAGCAACATAGCTGTTGCCCTGTTTGGTAGACAGTGTTCATGTAAAATTTATGAAGTTCTCTTTCAAATTCTGTAGATAGCTCACTGGATTTTTATTGAAATAATATTGAACTCTCTCTGTCAACTTCAAAAGAAATGAAGGGCTTGAAATGCAGTAGAATTAAAATTCGTTTAAAGTTGAATGGTTTAAACAGAATAGTTGAAACTGCTCCTTTGAAAACTCATGAGATCATGAATGTTTGTCTTTGAGAAATGTTTATGTGTGATTGGGAAACTGGAGTTATTTGTTTGTATTGTCATGATGTAAAAGTCGGTGGAGAATTTGCAAATGTAAAGAAGTGGGTTGATATTTGGAAACTAGACTTTTTGAAGAGTTATTTGGCAAGTAAATTGCATTTGGATGCTGTACAAAATTATGAGCAACAGATCTCATCGTTACCTGGTATGAGAGTACCATGTGTTTTATTAGTGTGCAGATGAGTGAAAACAAAAACAAACCTAGAGGTGATCAAAGTTCTTATCGACTGTGTTTTGATAGCGTTAAAACAGCTCTATTTTCAATTCAATACATTAATGAACATATGGCAAACTGTGTTCAACTCTCAGATAGCTTGTGAAGTGAAAGTTACACATTTGAATTTTTGGAGACTTTACTGTTCAGAAAAGAATGTTTCAAAATAAATAAATAAATAAAATGAGAGAGAGAGAGAGAGACTAATGCATCAATAGATTTTCACATGTTAATAACTGATGAAACCATGAACATATCTGCCAACAAATGTCACCTTCTGTACTTCAAATTCAGATCTAAACCTTGTTTTGTGTATAAAATGTTTTGTGGCAGAGTTGTTCAGTTGCAGATGTTTGATAATGCTTTCTATGTATTTCATTGATCAAGTAGTTTTATGAAAAGAAAAGACTTCTACTTCATATGATGTTTGTGTCTAATGAAACACCAGTAATGTTGGACTGTGTTAATGGTGTTGCAGCAGGATTGACACCTATTTCATACTTATTTCAGCAACACTGTATAACACACTTGGAGGGTCTGAGGATTTGTGAGACATGGAAACATCAAATTGTAAGAGACATGAAAACTTTGGTAGCACAATTTATATTGTTTTCTCAAGCTATAGTTACAAGACTGAAATTGCAGAGGTCTCTTAGAATGATGCTGTTACTTTCAGATGACTTAATAAAGTCAAATGGCTATCTAGACAGTTTGCATTGCAATCAATAACTACAAATTATGATCACGTACTTTGAAAAATCAAATGGCTTTGTGGTTAAATACTATCACTATGCTCTTCCTAACACCAACCACTTTGCAGAGTGTTCTGGGTGCTTTTATGTGGCACTGCCGTAAGTACTTTACACCACCAGAAGGACTGGTCTTAACACTTCTCCTACCGAGTATGAGTTTTCTTCAGTATTGCAAGATGCCAGGCATCTTGGTCCTTTGTCATCTTGAGTATAGCAAGGTGCCAGGTATCATTATGATATATATATATATATATATATATATATATATATATGCTACTACTGGTGATATCATCAAATTTTGAATTTATCCACAGATGATATGAACAGTAGTGACATCTAACTTCAAATCTCAGTGTTTGAATATTTCATTTAAATAAATATATATATATATATATATATATATATATATATATATATCCTGCCCGTATACTTTTGTTAGGTACAAGCATAGCTTCACAATTAAGAAGCTTGCTTTGCAACAGTGTGCTTTCAGGTTTGGTCCCTCTGCATGGCACCTTGAGCAAGTGTCCTCTACTAAATCCCTGGGTCAACCAACGCCTTGTGAGTGAAACTGCTAGACAGAAACTGAGTGGTGTGTGTGTATGTGTGTGTCCCTCCTGCTGCTTGATAACTGATGTCAGCTTGCTTACATCACTGTAACTTAGTTGTTTGGCAAAAGAGACTGATAAAATGAGTACCAAACTTGAAAGTAAATTCTAGGGTTGATTTGTTTGATTGACTGAGGCTCTTCCAGGTGGTTTCTCCTTCATGGCTGCAGTCCAGTGACTGAAACAAGTAAAAGATATATATATATATATATATATATATATATTTGTGCATGTGATTGTATGCAAAATGTCATAATTACATTGCTAAATTATTTTTGTAGTTGTCTGCATTATGCCACATTTAGAAAATGTTAAAATGTTAATTGCAGCATTGAAAAAGGTTGGCAGTCCTCTGCTGTGTAAGTCCTGATCATATGTCCTTTATACTATTCTGTCAGTGTCTGCTATGTAAATTCGTATCAATATTTATTCATCTCTTTAAAATGAAGAGTTAAATAGAATGGTGAGAGACTTGTTTTATGCAGCAAACCATTGCCTGATTATAATAGGTTCTATTGAAATAGTGTAAAGTGATTGGAGGATAATGCAGTTAATGACAGTTGATGAGCATAACAATAAATGACAAAAAGAAAAGTAAGCAAAAACAAACAAAAACACATAAAAATGAATGAAATACTATTGTTTGAATGTTATAAAATAATAATAATGCTGTGTTGTTTGTCCTCCATTCTTACTATAGGAAGCCAAGTAAATTCTGCAGGAAGAAACTGCATGTAATACTAGATTTAACAATGCTAATAGTTTTGTAGTTTTATGAATTCTTTGAATGACATTTAATCTTATGGGAGAAGTGTGCCAAAACATTTGGTAACTGTAGTCTATGATTACATTGGGCAATGTTAGATCTTTTCAAACAGTTCTCTTGATGTTTGATTAATCAATAATGTATTAGAAGTAAAAGTGATCTTTACATTCGTTATTGTTGTTAGTGTTGTGTTTATTTATGTATATTTTTTTGTTAAAAAGGTTTAGATAAAATAAAGAGAATTATTTGTGAAATTGGTTCAAACTATGTATTATTCAAAACAAGTGATTAATATCAAATTTAGAATGAACTTATTCTTTTCTTTTTGTTGTTGTTGTTGTTGTTGTCGTTTGTTAATTGTTAATGAGTTACATTGATATCATATTAAGGATGGGATTTAAACTTTGTTGGGATGGAGGAGAGTTGGAAAGTGCTAAAATTACTGTTGAAGCAGATACTCTTATTAAATATTAAGATTATTAACTACTTATAATTTTCAGATTAAATCTATTTGCCTCTGACAACTGAGAAGTCTTCAAGCCAAAATTTACACCTGTCTTTCAAATAGTCGTTACTGTTGTGTAGCTTCAAGTAAACACTAATCAAATAAATTTCAGGTACATATGTAATTGCTTAAATCGCTAATTGCAATCCACAGATCAAATATGTTTTTCTGTGTCTAATCTTCATTGATGTTCTGGCATATTACATCCATGAAGCATTTATACTGTATATTCAGCCATTTCTCAGACAGTAAAAAGTAACTCCTAAGAGATTTTGGTATTCATTTCCAGTAGACTCAGCAACTACACACATGGAAGTTTCCTCCTTCGCTCAAGCTTCAAACTGGTTAGGTTGGCAGGTGGGAGGAAACTGGAAATGGTACCCAAGAAAAACATGTTAGTGGGATATTCTATGTTGCCTGATAAGAAAAAATATTTGAGAGAAATTGAATGCATCTGATTTTATATCTCATGACTGTATTTACAGAAAAGAAAAAAAAAATTTCTTTGAAAATACAAGTGTGGCTATATAGTTAAGAAGATTGCTTCACAACATGTTGCTTTGAATTCAATCACATTGTGTAGCCCTTTCATAAGTGTCTTCTAACATAACCTCAGGTCAAGCAAAGCCTTATAAGCGAAATTTAGTCAACGGAACCTGGGTGAAAGCACAGTATATCATCATTATATCATCATCAGCATTTAACGTCTGCCTTCCATGCTGGCATGGGTTGGATGGTTTGACAGGGGCTGACCAGACAGGACCCTGCATCAAACTTCTGTCTGTTTTGGCAGGGTTTTTACAGCTGGATGCTCTTCCTAACATCATATGTATATTATATATGTTTTTCTGTGAGATGGAAGAATTTGTGCATAAATGAATGGCATTTTGTTCCACTTCAGTTACATCCCTTTATGCCCAGGTCAACTTTTCCTTATTCTTCTTAATAGGTGGATAAAATTGGCTAAAAGTCTTGAAGTTGGTATCCCAGTATAGCTGCAGTCAAATGAATAAAACCACCAGGCCTGAAATTTAGAGGAGAATAACAAAAAAAAAAAATGTTAATGTTCTTAGTAGCATAAGTGCCAAGTGGAAAGTGGTACATGTCGCCTCATTTATTACTGGTTCATTTGTCATTGATCTGGGGTAACAGTGTGCTTAATTGTGAACCATATTATGCAAATCACAGATTGAGCTATGATAATATGGGTGATCAGTCAAAGATTCTGTTTGTACAGCGAAAATGCACTCTACTAACCATTCACAGTGTTCAGCTACCCAGAATGCACTGACTATTATATGAGTGTGTTGTTAGGCTGCATATTTTTTATACAGAATTATGTACTCATACCCATCAACATGAGACCAGTCAACAGAAATAATACGAAGGTAGACCAGTGTACTCTCTACAAGAAAAGGTAGAGATGATCAAGAAGATACATGGCTGTGGAAGCTTTGTTGATGTGGGCTATGAGCATGGTGTCAATGAATCTACCATTCACTCCATTTACAAAGTGTGTTATTACTGTTATTTATTTAAACCAAACCCTCTGAATAAATGGGGATAGATGTAATAGATCTCAGGACATTAGGCTTCACAGAAGAGATGATGAATACTCATGGTAATGTGCCTATTGCAGACCCATGTAATTCTGGCTTAAGTGTGGGGGTGGTGATTTTTTTTTTCTGTTTTGTTTTTGCACTAAACAGTATGGAAAGCATTCATTAAGCTGGTTGAGTGAATGTTTAAATAATTAATGTCCTTTTTCATGTTAGCATACAAATATAGATGTACATTTGTTTATATATTTCCATATATCTGAGGAGAATGGGCAGTGTTTTAGCTTTGGTGGGAAAGTGATTATTGGGTGAAGTTAGTACAGTTAATATTTGGTTAGTACCTTATGGTAAGTGATGGTGTGATATACATATAGAAAGAATTACAGAGAAGTGCATATTCTTAGTGGAAAAAGAATGATAATTATACAGAACAAACATTATGATGTGCTCTCAAAGACTGTTTTTGGTTATTTAGAAGTAGGGGGCTATTTTGAGTTAGACTCATGTGCTTAACCCTCTAACATCCAAACCAACCATAGATATTCTACTTGTTTTATGTTTAAACCAGCCAGATGCAACCTCTCACACCCATCCTACAATGTCTTTTTTAAAATAAGCAATCCACATCATGAAAATCTCAAAGCTGCAAGATGACTTGTTCGAAACAATGTGAATAAATAAGCATTCACATAGATTTGACAGAATAATCTGAATGCTAAAGGATTAAAGTAATCTACACTGATTAATCTGTTGAACTGCTGTTGGTACCAATTTAATCCCACCCCACCACCGGTCTCAATAAAGTTGGTATTAGGATTGATTTGAAAATCTCCAAAACAAAAGACAGGTATTTAAGTGAAATAAATTAACTCATTCTAATCAGCCTGACAACTCTGTATTGAAATGTTATTCTGGCTTTTCACTAGTATTGTATTTTCTTTCACTTATCCTAAGAATTTCAGTGTAATATTACAATAGTTATCTGAAATTCACTTGCAATACTTTCCAATGTTGTGGAGTTCTGGACAATCTTCATTTTATTTCACAGCTGTAGGTTACTTATTTATTTTTTCATTACATTTCAAAATGCAATTACCAAAATTAATTGAAAAACTTGTGAAATGTTTTGGAGATTTGTAACAGTTTCAGTGTTACAAGCTGGCATTACTGAAACTAAAAAAAAAAAAGAAAATATCAATTATCTGTAAGCATGCTTCCTGTTATTGTCTACATAGGAGGAAAAGTCCATAGGTTGTAGTCAGTGGTTATTAAAGAGAAAGACATGTAGTAAAATTTGTGTGGTTAATATGCTGGGTTATGATGTATTATTGAAACACTAATTTTGTAATATTTGTAATATGCTGGGTTATGATGTAATATTGAAACACTGATTGATGGCATTGAAATGAAGGCCTGCAAATAATGTTTGTTTCAAGGTTTTTGGGAGAGATAAAAAGCAGTCATATATATATAAATTTTTTTTTTTCATGTTCATTTATAATAAAAACAATTTTACATTAATCTGATGGATTACTCTATACTTTTGTAGAATATTCTTAGTCTTTGAAGTTTCGGCCTGCTGAGCTGTTGTCTGACTGCAATGCATTAGAGTTAGTCTTGTCTCTGTTGAGTTAAAATCATCTTTGGGTGTGTGGATTTGAGTGAGGTGATAATTAGGTTTTTATGGTTGGTTGTTATGGAAAGATGTTTTGGATAAAATTTTAGTTGATTAACTGTGGAGTTATGTTATTTTTTTTAGAATTTATTTATGCATGTAGAACTTTGTAAATAAGCCTGTAGGTGTTTTTTTTCATTAGGTAGGCACAAGGTGCGACAGTATTTTTATTACTTTTGATATTATTGGACTTCATCTTTCTGCTTTGACAATGTAAAGGCCAAAGGTGTAAAGTCTAGTATTTAAATCCTTAGTAATTGGATGTATTAACTTTTTTTTTCATAAAATAATGTAGGTGGGCAGTAAGTTTGTCATTTCTTTACTTGTTATTTAGAGTATTTCTTATTTTCGTTTTAAGGTTGGGGTTATTAGTCAGGTGTGTCATAGTTTTGTTAATATAGAAAGTTGTTTGAGTTTAAGGTTGTATGCTTATGTTTCTCTCTGGGTGTTCATTGCTTTCTAAGCAATTTGATTAGTATGTAGGGATTTTAAATATCTTGTCTTGTGGAGGTTGAGTTTGATATTTGTAAAATATCTTCAAATTCTGTTCTAGATATATGCTAAGGTGAGGCTGGTATAGAAGGTGTGTATATATATATATATATATATATGACCTTGCCCTAATTGCGGAGTCACTATCAGAACTAGAGGAGAAGTTTCAGGTGTGGAAGCAAGGTCTAGAATTGAAGGGCCTTAGAGTCAACCTAGCTAAAACCAAAATCCTAATAAGTAGGAAGGTAGATAAAACACAAACCCCTTCAGGTAGATGGCCCTGCTCAGTATGTAGAAAAGGAGTAGGTAGTAACTCTATAAGATGTACCCAGTGCAAGCTACGGACACATAAGAGGTGCAGCAACATCAAAGGCAGGTTAACTAGGAAGTTAGTTTTTGTTTGTGGCAGATGTTCAGGTGCAATAAAGACTGTAAACAAACAGGAAACAACTTCTATCTCATTCCGGGGTGAAAAACTAGAGGTAGTCGATAGCTTCCGCTATCTGGGCGACCAAGTTAGTAGTGGGGGTGGGTGCGCTGAAAGTGTAGCTGCTAGAATAAGAATAGCCTGGGCAAAGTTTAGAGAGCTCTTACCCCTGCTGGCGACAAAGGGCCTCTCACTCAGAGTAAAAGGCAGACTGTATGACGCATGTGTATGAACAGCCATGCTACATGGCAGTGAAACATGGGCTGTAACTGCTGAGGACATACGTAAGCTCGCAAGGAATGAAGCCAGTATGCTCCGTTGGATGTGTAATGTCAATGTGAATACCCGTCAGAGTGTAAGTATCTTGAGAGAAAAGCTGAACATTAGAAGCATCAGTTGTGGTGTGCAAGAGAGACGATTGCGCTGGTATGGACATGTGGTGAGAATGGATGGGGATAGCTGCGTGAAAAAGTGCCACTCCCTAACAGTTGAGGGAACTTCGGCTAGTGTTCTAACTATGACCAACATGCTTTGCCCAACACACGGCAGCATGGAAAATGGATGCTAAATGATGATTGATAATGATATCTTAATCCATGTGACAAAGTATGTATCATAGGGTGGTTTCTTTTCTACTGTATCTGATAAATCCTAAAGGTGAAGAGAAGAGGCATGAAATTATATCATGGAGGTCTTGAAATCAATCTCTGATTTGTTCACAAGGAATTAGCTGTTGCACTGTGTAGCTAAACACATGCGCTCTGTCTGTCTGTGTGTTTTGGTTGAAATTCACTTCTCATTTTTTTTTTCTACTTGTTTCAGTCATTGGACTGTAGCCATGCTGGGGCACTGCCTTGAAGGTTTTAAGTGAACAAATTAACTGCAGTCTTATTTTTAAGTCTTCTACTTATTTTGTTTGCCTTCTTTGCTGAACCACTCAGCTAACCATGTGGTTGCAGAGCAAGCTTCTTAATCTAAAAAGAATATTTAAAACTTAAATGAAATTGTTGAACTAAAAACTTAATACTTTCTCAGTCTAAAAATTAAACAATTCTGAGATGCCTATCATCTGTATAATAAATATTAGTTAAGTGAATAAAAGTATATTTAATGTATTGAGCATTAAAAAAAACTATAAATCTGAGATAATTTAACATTAAAAAAAATGAAGTTTGTGAATGAAGCTGTGTGTATGTGCACATTAAATACACCATTTATAACATAGATATACATAGTCTTTCTCACACATATGCTCTCTCTCTCTCATACATGTGCATACATACATAGTTCTGTGAAGTTGGAAAGGCCAGTGGGTAATTGTTAGAAAATTTTCTTTTGAAATGATTTCTAATTAAAAACCGAAGACTCACTTACAAATTAATGTAGTAAATTTTAAAGATAGAAAGACAGTAAATCTCAAGGAAAAGAAAATTAAAATTGTTTTTAACTCTTTTACGAGTAAATAACTGCTTAAGAGATATTGTGGTGAATTGGCACAAGAGTTAGTGTTGGAAGAAATTCCTAGAGTGTTGAATTGGATACTTTGCTATATCTGTTCTGGCTTTTTTGCGTTTTGTGTTCAAATCTTGTCATGGATTACTTGGATGGTAGACTTAATCTGTCACCCAGTTGAAAACCATCATCTGGTCAGTGGGTATCCTTAGTGGAGTTCACTCTGATGCAAGTATTTGGACCAAGACTTTAGTTTAAGGATACCTGTCTCCCTCCCTCCCATTAGTCTTGGATTCTTTGGAAAGGTCATGAATACTGCTTCCTTTATGACTAAATTATGAAAGAGAAAAAAATCGGTATAAATAATACAAATACAAACTATTTTTTGCTTGTAAATGTTTTGTTTAGTTATTTGCAACAGTTGTAATTGTTAAAAATTATGTTTTGATTTACCCTAATCAAATAATCAGTGATGTTTTGTATTGTACTACAGGTGAACTACAGCAGATTTCATCTTCATTTAGTATGTGTTCAGTGAAATTTTCCTGTTGGTGTCCATCCATGTCCATGGTATTCTCTCTTGAAGAGTTGAACTTACCACTAGAAGATAATGAAATGCTTGTTAATATTTTTGGCTGATTGGCCTGATATTCCATTAATTTGCCATCTTTGCTCTCCGTATCTTTAGACAATGAAACTTTGCCTATGTTTCAATCAATTTTCATAATAATGTAGTGATATATTCCACCTTGTGATACATAAATTAAGAACCAAATAAGCCTGGTGTATTATGTGTTTAAATAGTTACGGACCATGTTTTTAATAGCAGGACAAGTAACATGTGAGGGTGGGCAGCCCCCAACTGGTTAACACAGTGTCACAATGGACAGTTTCAGTTATGATGTTAATATAGTGTGACGGTGGGTAATATCAGGTAGGTTGTTAATACAGCGTGACAGTGTGTAGGTTCGGTCATGTTAATACAGTGTGACAATGGTAAGGCTGGAAGCAGTTTGGCATGTAAAGAGTTTGTTATAACCTTATATTTAGTCTTTTCTCGGTCATGGCTAAACTTTTCTGTTTGACAGTAGTTGTCAACTAAGTTCTCTTAATACTAGTTTGGGAGGTCGTTACTCATAGCCAATCTGTACAAGTACTATTTATAGCTAGATTAAATGCTTGTTACAATGAATGTCTAACCAGCGAACAGGTTGATTTTGATTCACTTGAAAAAATATATATCATTTTTATGATTTTATGTAAAATATACACTCAATAACATGATTAAAACTTTGTAGTAGATTTTAGTAATAAATGAAAATTTTAGTGAGTTGGAAAAATGTGAGATGATAGTAATTGTAATGTAGTAATTGTAAGGAAAAAATGACTGGATCAATCCATTCTCAAAATTTCTATCAGATATTGTCAATGAGTTGAGAGAAGCAGTGGGAAACTTGACTGTTAGGATTCTGTTTTGTCTTTGTATTACGAGTTGAAATTCCATAAAAGTTAATAAGAAAAAATGTTTGGTTTGTACTGGGTACAATTTCACTTGACTTTATACATATATTGTTGTAATAGCGTCCTAGTACAAGAAATTAATATGAAATTGCTGAAATGTTAGCTTTGTGTTTAGTTAAGAGAAATCAGTATTGTTTTAGGTTAACTTATTACATTTTATAAATTTAAGTAGCTATAAAAACAATCTGTATGTGTAATATTGATAACATAGCAGCCACATCTTTTCACATCACACTACTCATAAATGTCTTCAGCACCAACCATACATGAATTTTGGTTCTACAAAAGTTGGTCATAGCTATGACAGTGCTCGCAAATTGGACTATAAAGCTTCATTCTTTACCATGTACTAGTTTTCACATCCTGCACTTAAAAAAGTTTTGATGTCTATTCATCACATCAAATACTATTGGAAAATGTCTTTCATGCAACTCACTCAGGATAATAATCAGTGAAGAAGTTGATCTAACATTGAATAAGTACTGATTGGAAAAAAAAGGTGATGGAAACCTGACACTATTTTACAAACTGTGTGTGTGTGTGTGTTGTTGACAAACCCTAATGAACTGCAAGCTATTTAAAACAGTTCAGCTTGTTATGATGGCCAACACCATATGTATTGATTCCCAACAAGGAAAAAAAGCAAATGTTTTCCTTTGTGGATACTAACTGATTTGAAACAATATTTACAACATTCCAGAACAGTACTATATTACTATACTACTAAGTCTACTCTTTGTGATACTTGAAGCAAGCACAAAACACACATCCACACTAATAATATAGCTGCTTCATCAATTTCCCAATCATTTAGAATAATAATCACAATAAATCTGATACCTTGTATCAACTGAGCCTGTTGTACTAATAGTTGTTGTAAACAACCTGCATGCTGAGAATGGATCAGTGAACAGTGTTGAATCAAACACGGAGGGGGACACATAACAAATAAACTAACTGCCTGACAATGATAAGCATTGTCTTTGACCAAACTGGAGCCTGGCATCTGGCATTCTGCATTGAACATGAGTGGTTCTCAAACATTCAATTACAAGAGGTCTGATCAAACAACAGTAACATACACTGTCATCAATCGGCATCACATTTTAGATATTTTTCACCTATTTAAATGTATGGTGGATGCAAGTGCATAGTGAAGGGTAAAGCATTCTATTGTTATGAATCTCTTTGTGCCACTGAACTGTGACTGTTAATTTTCAATTAACGGCAAATAGGTTCAACTCACTGCTGTGGTAGAACAACTGTACATTTGCCAAATGTTTTCAAAGGTTGTAGTACTGCATTCAACTCTGCTCAATAATACAGCTGGCAAGAGATGGGATTCCACCTAGCTGACCTTGCAGTACTGCATTCAACTCCTTTCAGTAATATAGCTGGCAAGATGTGTAACTTCACATAGCTTAACTTACCTTAAGATACATTTTATACAATGGAATCACCAACATATTTACTTACATAGCTCCAACTGAAGCTAATATGGAATTTAAAAAAAAAAAAAACTGCTTTACTCTTTTTATTGTTTTATTATCTGAAACTGCTTGTTTAGTTAATTTGACTATTTCAGATTGAAGATTTCATTTCACATCATGCCATATGGAGTAATAAAACTGAATTGATATCTACTTTATGTAAAATGTTCAGTCTGTAAGCAGGCAGTTATTGATATTCTCTGAAACAAAATGGTATCTGTTGCGCCTCTGCAAATAATTTTTATATTATGCTACAAAGAATTTGTTATCGTTATCTGTCGAAGTAGTAGCTACACAGTCCCTGATGTAGTTGACTATTGATAACAGTAGTATTTTCAATAGCTGTATTTTTCAAGTCACATCTTGCCTTATTCTATTTTATAATTTTATCTAAATTCCTGGATGTGAAATGACTGAGTTGATGGGTCATGATTTCAAATTTTATTTACTGACACTTTCTTGTTTCTGTGTAAGACAATTTAATTCATCTTTTTTTTTTATTTCTAAAAGTTTTTTAATGGAGTTTGCCTTATATGTCTATGCTTGTTTCCAGACATTTAGTTAGTCCTTGTTTCATATGTTCTGAGTTAATATTACACTTTCCTTTCATAAGTCCCAAGTTACTTGGTAGGTTGAAAAAAAAAATTGGGAAAGTATATTATATATGATGTATGGACACCTGGGAAATATGTCCTGCCCTGTGTATCCCAAGTGATAAACAGACAGGACAGGTAAAAAGGTTAATATATGAATAAAGCATTTCCACTTAAGTTAAATGGGAATAAAGAAAATTGTATGTTATTTTGAAGCATGTGAAAGCAGTGTAAGCATGGCTTTAGGTACGCAAATTGAAATCTAATGTTTCAAAGCTTTATTATAATTGATCTTAATGATCAATGTTGAGGACATGTTTAAATAATACCATTACTTAATAAATTGAAAGTTAATTTGTTACTCATACTATATATTGGTGCCATTCAAGTAATTTGTGGGTCTTGTTACATTAACATATTGCTACAAAGTACAATACAAACTTAATAATTTTCTCAATAGTGTTCAATTAGGGAAGATAATGTTCATGTGTGTATTATGTTCCATGTGTGAGAACCGAGTGGTGGCAGAACTGCTGCTGAGTTTAGTCTGTAGCAGAGATTGGATTTATGTTTAAACTTGTTCATTTCACTTTTTGTATCCGTGGTCTTCTTGTGATAGTTTTGTGAAAACTTGACACTGATAGAGTTGATCTGCCCTCAAAATGATTGATCTGCCCTCAAAATGTGGATCTGTTGATCTGCCCTCAAAATGATTCATGAAAACAAAAAAATGAAATGAAGATTTTCTGCTGATTCTACTCCTCTTTCAATTATTCTTAATGTCTCCCTCCAAAAAACAAAAGAAAAAAAAACCTGCTCTACTCTCTGACATTTGTGTATCTTCTGAAATAAGTTTCTTTCCAGTGGTTATTCTCTAAGCTATAAACACAGGTATGGTTGTGTGATTAAAGAGCTTCCTTCCCAACCATATGGTTGTAGGTTCAGTCCCACAGTGTGGCATCTTGGGTGAGTGTCTTTTACTGTGACCCTGAGCTGACCAATGCCTTGTGAGTGGACTTGGTAGAAAGAAACTGAATGAACCCCATCATATATTTATATGTTTGTTTGTGTGTGTGTTGTGTGTGAGTGGGTGTACGTTTGTCTTGTTTTGACATCACATGAAAGTTGTGAGTGAGAGTCACTCATGCTAGCAGTGTCATTCATTTGCAATGTTCTGTGAAAACATAACATGGCGAAATATTGTCTTACTTGGAAAAAGGGCACAGGGCTGTAGAAAATCTGCCCTTAATAAACTTCGTCCAACCCATGCAAGCTTGGAAAAGGGAACGTTAAAATGATGATTTACTTGCAGAAATTCAGTCTGAACAATTAAAGCAATCTCACCAGTATAGGGAAGACTGCAAATCGTTCTAGGTATTATTTCTACCACCCTGATGAAAATGTAGGAAAAATAAATTGCTGGTAAATAGTTATAGGGCATTTTCATTTCATTGTTCTATGTGTGAAAACTTATTTGTTCAATAATCTTCATGTGATGCTTCAGTTTATATGATTGTGTGGCAACTTGAAAACTGTAATTAATGCCATTATTGTTTCAATATAAGACTGTAAGCAATGCAGTTAGTGAGGTTGTCCATTCATGTCTTGTTACTGAATCTGTAATACATCCATGGTCAAGACCAGGGCTGGCCAACTTGAGGCCCATGGGTTGCATGCGGCCCGCAGAATTTTATCTCGCGGCCCGCTTGATACTTTCTTGAAGTATTGCGTTTAATTTCAAAATAAAATTGTTTGTGTAAAACATTAATTTCAAAATAAATTAAGAATTTATAAGTGGCAATAATGCAATAGCTTACAATTTTATAATTTTAAACAAACAAAAAGTATGAAAAAAAACCTTGATCCTGTAATTTGATTATTTGACTCTTAGTGCATAAAGTATACAAGCAGCCCTCAAAAAAACTTTCTGTGATTAAAGTGGCCCACAATGTAATTCGAGTTGGCCAGGCTTGGTCAAGACATTTAACTCTCATCAGTTGAGTTCTAGATCTAAGTTGTGTGTGTGTGTGTGTGAGTATGATTTAGCAGCATGTGCCATGTTTTTGCTAAGTGCTTTAGAAACTTATGTAAGTCGTGAGCAGATATAGATACTCTCTTGGTCCTCTTATCTAGAACGCAGCAAAACATTAAGTATGTGAGAGCTAGAGGGCAGCTCTAGAGGGTTGGTACTTGTTTTCAGCTTAGTAGACTTGAGCAACTGGAAATGAAGTGCCTTGTGCAAGTATACAACATGACACTTGGTCTAGGAAACAAATCTACCATTGAACTCACAAGACCAACATTCTAGTTATTTGGTCATGTGCTTTCATTTCCCTGCCACATGCACAATATTGCAAGTGGTATAATTTATTGCTATAAGTAGCATTGCTGAGTTGAGTTTAATTTACAAAATTGCCATGATAGTGCAGCATCCTATAGAGTGATTTATCTGTCAACCACTTAATGCTATAGAGATTACAGTAGAACCACTAGTTATAAGGATAAATATAGTTTAGAAAGGATTAGCTTTTAGTGTTTAAATATATAATTTAAAATACACAATAGTTTCATCATGATTCAGAAGGCCTTCATTGGAATATAAATAAATGTGTCACCAAGTTTCAATAACTGGTTGGTCTTTTTACTGTTCTTGGTTATATCCAGATTGGTTTCTGCCAACTTTTTCTCCTCAATTTCATGGAGGTGAAACCTGTATTACTATGACAACTCTTCCTATATATTATTGAAAACTATTTTATTGTTTGGAATTGTAGGGAATTTGTGACTATTCTGTTTTTGATTAGCTTAGTGCCTTCTTGGTTCTTTTAAACTGACTCCATGGCACTGGGTATCGTATGAGAAAAATAAATTTCTATCTGAGACTTGTATAGAGATTTTCTACTTTTCTACCATCATGCTGTCTTGAAAGGGCTTCAGTTATATGTCCTGGTCCCTGTTGGTCATGCTGATCAGGTGATGCATGTAGAGAGTTCCTCTCTAGGATGCAGGCCTAGATGTGTTTTTTAAAAAATTTTTATGGATGACCAGCATTTGTCCATGCAGTTAGTCTCTTCTCTATATGTCATTGATGTTTTTCATGGGAAAGACGAGCTAATACAATTAGGCATTAGTGTTGTTGCTACAGGCACACTCAAACTATAAAAAATTTATAAAAGCACAAGGCATTTTGTCCAATGCTTTAACAATTCTGCCAATTTACCACCATGGATTGGTACTTTATTTTATTGACTATTGAAGGATGAAAGGCAAAGTTGACCTTAGTTGGATTTGAACCCAGAAGGTGAAGAACTGGATAAAATACTGCAAAGCATTTTATTTGATGCTCTAACAATTCTTTGACTCCACTGCCTATATATAGAAAGTAATCAAATATAAATGAAGTTGAAGTTGATTGGGAAAATATTTATGAAAATTGCATATTAGAATTAGTAATCAATGGGTGATCTTCTTTGATAGCCTGCAGTCATCTCTTTAGTAGCTTGCCACAACAGCATGGTCAGAATAACAGTAGTACAGTCTGTAACTTAATGGGTAATGCAATGGGACATTAAAATTTTTCTTAGATAATGAATACTATTTACATTGGGACTGCAATCCTTCATTCTTACGTGAGAAGTCTAACCACATTACTCTTCCGTGTTCAGTCAGTTTTGCAGCCTGTCGCTGATTAGTTGAATTTCTTTTATCCAACCCATTCTGTTAAGTAAATGAAATAGGGTTGAGTGTGGTGGAGATCTTTACTGATGTTCTCCACTCCCATGCACTGTAGAACACAGATTTCAGGCTAACATATTACTCATTCAGCCAGTGTTTGCTTAGCAGATGTAGTACAGCTGATGTTATTGAAACCTTGATCACATTTTTTTATGTTCAGCTTTTAAAGTTTAAATACTATAGCTTTATTACAAGCTATACAGATGTACCTCTGTTTATAGTCAGTGTTTATTGCCGTGTGGGAACTGGTGAGTCCAGATCTTTAAACACCTAACTACTCTCCATGAAAGAATAATTTCTTTACTATTTTCCTCTTAAATTCTAATCTAAAACCCATATTGCATTAAACTTTAAAATAAAACAACTTCTCATGTAATTTTCCTTCCCATACAAAAATGCATAGCTTGTCTTTTGATTAGTAGGACATAGAAATTGATTTTATCCAGTTAACTTGGAATTCAGTGTTACCTGAGCTTGATACATTTTGTTTCTGATGTACTTTTACGTTCTTCATTTATGCTCATCATTTTCTCATTCCTTTTGGATTCCTCTTTTATGATGATTGTGTGCATTTAAATATTTTGCTTGTCTTTTTCAATTATGTTCTTCAATAAGGTTTCAATTACTGTCTTGTGTATATATATTTGTAATGGTTGATTGATGTATTCTCTAGTGGTTCTTATCAATTCACACACATACACACATCTGTGTATGTATGTATGTATGTTGTGTGTGTGTGTGTGTGTGTGTGTGTGTATTGGTTTTTCTTGATTAAGCAATCTGTAGTAGAGGAAGAAAGTGATATGGTTAAAACTGGTACCCGTACAAATCACCTTGAAAGTGAGCTGATGAAGACACTTCTACATGGTTATTTGACTTGCTAGAAATAACAGCCAAAGTTTTCTCAAATCACACTTTACTCTCTCCAGAAAAAGGAAGTCTACATTAGATTATGCAGATCTAGAGTTGTAAAGAAAATTAGACCATGACAAAGTTTGAATTTGGAATCAGAAGGTGTAAATTTGATAACAAAGGTTTCAGAACATTTCACAACTTCACTACAGTTACCTCATATTATCATGTATATATCATCATGTATATATTATATTTTTGACTTGGACACAAGACTGTAAATTTACAGAGTGAGAAATGAAATCCATGTCTTCCATGGCTTTTGTTGCATAAGTATGACTGGCTACAGCTAGAAATTAAAATTATGTTACATGTTTCACTTGCCTGAAGTTTGATTGACCACTGTGTCTGTTTGGGGTTAGGATTCCATTGCAGCTGAGAAAGATATCATCTGATGGTCAATACGATTCATATAGAATGGCCTAACTGTTACACTGTGTGTCATCAGGCCCAGACCTTAGTTCAAAGCAAATCATAATGGCTCAACTCTATCTCCTGACCCTTGTTCATGAAGAATTCTTTGTAAAGTTTACAGTGTTGCTGCCATAAGCAATGGTAATTTGTTCCTCCCTTGCTATATCTAATTTCAGCTAGGTACTAACCTCGGTCACTTGAGTGGTAAATATCTTGATCATAGACACAATAGTGTTGATTATAGAATCTGCTGACCTCTACACCGTTTCTTCAGCATTTAAGTTCCTCCACCTCTCTTTGCGATGTTATCATTTAGTTGCATAATCGAACTTTGAGTGGAAGAGTTGTTTTGGCAGTGAACATAGTTTTTTTTTTTTTTTTGAGCATAGTATATCTAGGCTTAGATGAGTGTTCGTTGTTTCTTAAAAGGGTGAGATTTAAGGGGGATTTAGCTGCTATTCTTAGCATGTAAAAGACCAAATAGAAGCTTCTCTTCATTTGATAAATTAACTGTGGTATTTCATAAAAAGAGAAGAAATAAAGTGGATAAACCTAGATACTGCAAAATAGGAATAAACAGACAAATTCAATAGATAAAGATAATGATAATAATAGTGGAACTGATAAAGACTAATAAAATGCAGACTACAGTAATAATTTGTGTTGTTAAATATCTTTGGCCACAAAAAAAAAAAAAAAGTCTGCTTTATAATTTATGATAACACAAACAATACTTTGAATCATTGCACTAAAACTAGTTTGTTGTTAATTCACTTATTATGTTAAACACTGGAAATAAAGTAAAGAATTTGTAAAAGGTGGAAATGGTGCAAAATTCTTCAGCAAAATGTACTGAACGTATTTACGCTGATAGTGAGTTTGATCATATGCCATCGTGGAACAATGGTAATCTAACTGCAAAACACTGGTTGCTGTTGATGGAGACCCCCCCCCTCCTCTTCTGTCTCTCATGCAAGTTGTTCCTCTTCTCTCCTTTTATTTGACTAGCTGCCTTGTGTAAATTTGTAGTGCACACACAAATACACAGCTTTTTAATATTTATGATGTTATATATGCAGGTGAGATGACAATGGATAATGTAATGATGGGTCAACAGTCTTGTGACTGCTCACATTTGATGTTGCTGTGTTTGTTTATATGCTGCTTAGCTCGGTGTAGAGAAATGTTGCCAGTTGTGGGTTTCCTGGATCTTGTGTCTGTGTGTGTCAGTACACATACACACAACTATATATGTGCATATACATCATTATCATTTAACACCCTTTTTTCCATGCTTTTATAGAATTTTTTTAGGCAGAATTTTTTCTACAGCCAGACAACCTTTCTGTTACCAGTCTTTACTTGTTTCCAAGCAAGGCAATATCCATGGCGAGACATGTTTTTCATGGAAGGCCAGAAATGAATATGGCTTGTGTGATAGTGATGTTTGCTTACAATCATATGTCAAAACAAGGGTGCCCACAGACATACAACACCACACATATAAAATATATACATATACAATGAGCTTTTTTTAGTTTTTGTCTTCCAAATCCACTCTTAAGGCTTTTGTTGGCCCAGGGCTATAGTAGACACTCTCCAAGGTGCTACACAAGGACTGAATATATATATTCCTAAAGAAGACTGGGTGGTAGAATATCATACAAACAGAAAGTTGGAGTAGAGCCTTTTCTTGTATTGAATAGAGTTTCCTTACTTTTGTTTCTAGATAAAAGAGACAGACATACATGCACACATTAAAGAAAAAAATGTGATAAGAGAAAACACTGTTAATGACAATAAAATATGATGTTCTGTGAACCTATTTTGGTTTTGCTCTTGGATGTTGGGAAAAACATCAACCTTGCAACATCCTTTCAGTTTGAGTTGCAATACTTCATTCTCTCTTTGCAAGATTCTTTCTGATCTTTAGAACTGTGAAATTTGCTTTGGTCCCTTTGTCAGTGTTTTTGTAGTAGATGTAAGGCTTTTACAGTGTAAGGATTCTAACACTATGCCAGATTCTTAATGAGAAGGACCAGGGACCACTCTTTAGTTTGCTTTCTACCCTTTGACCTGCCCAATCTGTTTGAATCTGCCAGGAAGACTAATTTTCTTGCCAGTGTAGCTCTCTATAATTAGGAACAAAGTTCCTCATCATGGCAATGCAGCAGTCTCTATATTAAATAGATGTTTATAACATAAAACTTGTATGTAAAAAATACATTTATGTAAATATATTAAAAATTAGACAGGGTGCCATTTTGGATTATAGTTCTTATTCTGGTTAAATTATGTTATTTTCTTTACAAGTGACTCTTCTGCATTACTGAGCTTATTTTTTTACAAATTAAGTTCTCACAGTTGTCAAAGATCTTCATTGTGCATTGTAAACTGTATCTATCTTAGTTGATATATAAGTCACTCTTTAATCTGTAGTTGTTCATTTTGTAATCACATAGTGTCATATTGATAATTTCCTATTATTAGCTTAAGATAATTAGAAACAAATAATTACCATATATTAAATAATTAAAACATGACCTTGTGGTGTCTGTGTGCGCGTGTGTACACATACATACATAAGTGTGTGTGCGCACACAGACACAGGCACACACGAGCTGTCAGATGGTCAAGTGGTTAGGATAGTTGCATTCACAATTGCGAGATTGTGGTTTTGACTCCCAGACTAGGCAGTGTGTTGTGTTCTTGAGCGAAACTCTTCATTTCACATCACTCTAGTCCACTCAGCTGTAAATTAATAACCCTGTGACAGACTTGCATCCTGGTCAGGGAGAATGTTGTGATTTTGATCACTTACGTGTCATAGAAACTGGGTAACTGACCCAATGAGTCCTACTCAAGCCAGTAATATCCAGGGGATTTGGTGTACACACACACACACTTTACAACTGTTTTCTGTGTTGGGTTGAGTGTGATGATTTGTCACGTTGCATACACAGCAATAGAAAAAAAAGTATCCAACTTTGGTGTTGTGTATTTCTTAGTGTGGACTCTGTATATTTTCTAGTGCTATTGGCACTAAAGAAGTCGCTTTATGTAAGGCCAAACAAAAGTATCGCCCCCTACTCTGTATTAATTCTAATTTGGAGTTAATCCCTTCCTTGAAGGGAAACCTGCAATGTGGTTTTCAGAGTCTATATATTGCTCATACGTTTCATATTAATGTATTTCCAATGACAGGATGCTTTTCTGATTACCAGTCATTTACCGAGTGTGCTGGGTTCCGTCAGTCATGCCAGAGACATTGTCCTCTCTAGAAAAGTAAAGAGTCCCCTCTATTTTGGATCAGTTCTTAGTTGGAGTTACTTCTCTTCTAAATGGGTTTCCTGCTATGTGGCTTGCAAAGTCCACTTGTATATTACACTGTGACATGTTTTCTATGGTTCTTGCTGTCAACTATTTTATAGATGTATACATGTATAAAATGTATGTCTATTTGACTATGTCTTTATAATAAAATGTGTTTTGATAATGCATGCTCTATCATTTTGTGTGTGAGTATGTATATATATTGATAATGTACGTATAATTGATATACACGTTATGATCGGTCTGTCTGGCTAACTGCTGCAGCTATAAAGCTAAAAAAAAAAACCATTTGCTGCATCGATATGCAAATATCCAAAATTGACTGAAACTATTCTGTTCCTACTAATACGGATATGTACTGTGTTTACAGTTAGTTAAAACATGAGTCATTAATTCTTGAATGTTTATGTAGTGTTTGGAGTTTTTAAAAGTCTCTCTCTTCATCCTGTTATCCTTATGAACAAGAGAGGGTGGCAATTCCAAGTTCCTTCTTATTGATGTGGGATGGTAAATTGGGGTCATGATTAGTACCTAGTTTACACTGGTTTGAGTTAGTATCATATGCACTAATGATTGAGTAGATGATGGGAAACATTCTTGTACCTGGTTCTTCGCCCTCCACCAAACCTTTTGCTTTTGTGATTTAGTGAGAGCTGGAAAGACAGCTCTTTGTAGCTTTAACTCTGTCAAATGTATTTCTTATTTATTCACATTATCTTAAATTAACCATGTAATATTTGTAGCTTTGAAATTTCGATGATGTGATTGTGTATAATTGGAATGACATTGTAGAATAGGTGTGTGAAGAGAGATCTGATCAGTTTGAACATAAAACAGGTTGAATATTTGGGCTGGATATGACAAGTTTAAAATACCAAACGGTTAAATGAGGTATTAAATTAAAACTACACCCCAAAACTGGAATACTCCCTTCAATGGGATTCCACACAGATTCCGCCATCCAATTTTTAGCTATAAAGCTTGTGGCTAACCCAATGCTATACTAAAAAGACATTTGTCTGCAGTGCAGTACAAGGTTGAAACTGAAAGAAACTTCTTACCTAGGCAGCCACACCTGAACTCACTCGTTTGTGCAAAGTGGGTTAGGTATTGTCATCGGTATTGACAATAACATCGGTAGGTATTGTTAGGTATTGACAATAACCTGCCGACTTCTGCACCTATAGAGGGTTGGTAGTGTCTACTTCAGTTTCACTGCTGAGTATATGTTTTTCTTCCTTTCTAGTGTTTTACATGTATCTTCCCCATAAAATGGACAAGGAGAAATATCTCAGGGAAGTGTTCTACGTATTAAATACAAATACATATGTAATATAGTGAATTGAAAAACCGAGAATACCCTTGCAATTAATAAACAAAATCTTCCTCTTTGGGTGTTTGAACTCCCCACCCCAACAAAAAAAAGAAAAAAGAGAAGAAAGGAGCTAAGAATCAAGAACAACAAGCAAAGAAAATAGTTCTAAAATCAGCTGACTGCAATTTTGGAACACTATTATCAGTTCATATTAGAACGATCTGGCCTTTGAAGCCAACCAGTGAAAACAACTCAGTTTGGAAACCAGATCTACATTGCATTATATTGTCCCAAAATTTTAATCAACTGACTTATCTCCTTTGCTTCTTGTTGATAATTTTACACCCCTACTAAAGAATTTTTGCCTGCTAATTGCATGGTTAATCTCAGTTAATCATATGCAAAACCTTGCCACATTTAGTGTGCAGAACAAATTGCCTGAAGCAGATATCCATAATCAGTGCCACTGTATTCCCTCTATGCTTTGCTAGGAGTCAAATATGATTGAAACCTGCAGGTTGCTTTCCCCAGTTACCTATTTTAAACCTTTCAATACCAACCACCAGCCTAAGACTGCCTCTGGTTCTATGATACAAAACTGTCTTTTTTAAAGTGTTCTTATATAAGTTTGAATCTGCTATCATAATTTTATGCAAATATGTATTGTCACTTTGTCCCATACACCAACTTAATAATATCATGTGCTTTGCTCAGTGTATAAACAACAATATATATTAGATGAACTGAGAGAACTTCTATGTTTCTACCTGTCACGTCTTCATATTTCACCTTGCTGTCTTAAAAATGGTTGAATATACAAGATAATTGAGTCATAGAGTTAGTATACCAGAAATGAAATACTTGTTGGTTACATGATGAAAATTCAAAACAGAAACTTTAATATGTGGATCACTAACAACTTGAACAACTATTAGATCTATGATACTTTGTCAAGCCACAAACCACACTTATTAGACAAAGTTATTATTTATTAAGTACAAACACTTCTCAAGCAATATCTTGTCTTTTTTAATCTCACTCAAAACCTTGCTCAACAGTAAATGGAATAACATCAATCACATAAAATATTGTTATATTCAGCTAAATACAAGCATGATGTACATGCAGTTCTATGCGTGTTAAGAACATTTCTATTCAGTACCACATTTCCTAAACACATACAACCCTACCATTGATACAATACTAATCAGCACCTATGACCCTGTCTTTTGTTCTGAGTAAATTATTTTGCCCCCAGTCTTTTTTCTTACATGATATAATTTCAGCTGCAATAAGATTTTAGCTTTGATAATGAAACCAGCTTGTTTTCATTTTCATGTTAGCTGGAGGCAATGTTTTATAATAGAAGTATACTGTGTACCTGCTTGGATTGGTTATAATTTAAGAAAAATGCAAAGAATTTTTAGAATTAGAAGACTACTGTTAGACTTCTTTAAAAATATAGATTTTATTTTTGTTTTCTCCTGATCTGGTATATCACGGTTATAACTGGAAATAAAATTACTTATGCTATATTTTAAAATTGGATATTGACCTCATGAAGATCAAATCACTTGTCAAACAGGTAGAATTGCTAAACAATTCTTTTTTAACAGACTTCTTTTTACATCACCCAAGTGTAACAAATGCTTTACTTTTCTTAACTGTTAAGTGGGAGGAGAATTTGTTATTTTTGTCAGTCAAGCAGACTAGAGAAAAGAGATTTGTGTTTTTGTTCAGGTGTGTAGTACAGGACTGTAGTAAGATTTGAGCATATCTTTTTGAAACTATTCTCCCTTTCTCTCTCTCTCTCTCTCTCTCTCTCTCTCATAATCTCCTGGGTATCTTTTTATTTACACAATTTAAAATCCTGATTTCTTTACAAAATTATCTAGAAGACTTACATTATTGAATGCATTAAACATTTTTTTTTATTAGTCATTGACCAATCTTCCTAAGAGTAAATGTTTACAAAATAATTTCAAAGACATTTAAATTTTTTCAAAGTGATTTAAACTGATGTATCATTTTATCAAAAACAATATTAATACACAAGTAAACCCCTCAGGATAGAAGTTTTCTATTCTGTAGATTTATTGTTGTATAGTGAATTATCAGTTTATCTGATAAATATACTAATGAATCGAAATGGACTGGAAATCCCAAGTTCATTATTATTATATGTTTGACTTTTGCTTTATAGTTGTACAATTTGGCTCCAAGTCTCACACAGAGACCTCAAGAGACAAGTTACAAGTTCAAGTTGCTGTTATACCTAGGGTGTCATATATTTGGTTTTGCACATCGTATTGTTCTAGAGAATGTTTAAGAAACCATAAGAAAATTATAAGTTTGTTTTAAAATTTGAGATTACATAGACAGTATTTTATGTAGGATATGGGCAGTTCTTATGAGCACTATCCTTTGAATTTCTGCTATTTTAGGGTTTGTTGGTATCTGAACTAGGTAGGAATTGCCCCCTTTTGTTATCATTCCTAGGGCACCTATGACAACAGGTATTGTTTTAGTCTTGAGGTTCAACATTTTGCCAATTTCTATTTCAAGATCATTATACTTGCTCAGTTTTTGGTAGGTCTTGACAGATACATTTATGTCAGTTGGGACAGTTATATCAATGAGGAGGCATGATTTTTGTCTGAAGTCTTTCAATATAATGTCTGACCTATTCGCATCTATCTTTCTGTTAGTTTGAACAGTGAAGTTCCAGAGGAGTCAGATATGATCATTTTTAAGCCCATTACTATGTTCTGTGTTCAAATTCTGCTGAGATCGACTTTATCTTTCATCCTTTTGGGGATGATAAATTAAGTACCATCCCCACACTCTTTCTTCCTGTTTCTGTTGTGCCTGTAATTCAAAGGGTCAGCCTCGTCATGCTGAATATCCCTGAGAACTATGTTAAGGGTACACGTGTCTGTGGAGTGCTCAGCCACTTGCACGTTAATTTCACGAGCAGGCTGTTCCGTTGATCAGATCAACTGGAACCCTCGACGTCGTAAGCGATGGAGTGCCAACAACAACAACACAGTTCACTGTGTTGTCCTTTCTCTTTTGAGAAATAGTTTGTGATTTGGGATGATATTTGGCTGCTGTTTTCAGTAGGTTAAGTGACTGCATATAGGTTTCTTTGTTGGTTTGTGCAATTAGTTAATTCGTATAGCAAACCTAAATACTATACTAAAAGTCTACTGGTTATTTATCCCACTATCCTATCATTTGCTGATTAGTAATGTTTAAGTTGCTAGTTAAACGTAACAAAGTTCAATTGTAGCATAGTTAACCCAATTTCCTTCTTTTCTCTTTGTATTATCATCATTATTAATAGTCATCTACATGGCATCTGGTTGTTAGTACAATTAGACCTGTTTCTACCAATACACCGAGTTTACTCTTCTATCCAAGACAAATGCTATTGTTTTATGTCTGAAGTAAGGTAGGGAGGAAACAACAACCAAAATAAAAACAAAAAAAAAAAAGATTATTTTCATTGTGCTGCAAGTTTTGTGTTAATTACTTGAACTGGTTGTTTTTGCTTCAGGATTTTGTTAAATTACTCATTATTCTGTGAACAGTAGAAGTTTAATCTTTGCTAGTGTGTGTGTGTTGGTGTGTGTGCTCTTGTGTGTTTCATAAATTTCATTTTATTAATTTAAATATCTAATGGATCATAAACATTACGTGTTTGTGTGTGAGACTGGTTATGTGTGAGACTGCGGTTATGTGTGTATGTGTGTTTGTGTGCATATGTGCTGTTGTTTTTATGGTTTCAAACTTTACAAGCAATTTCTCTTTGGTAGCTATATAATTGATCTCTCTTAAAATAACTCTTTTATCGACCCCCCTCTCCATCCTTTCCTTTTATAAAACTGCCTTAGAACATATTCATGGTCGGTGGATAGTTCTCATCAATACTTGTATTACATTACACTGCATCATTTATAACTGAAAGATATCTCTGTTTTATTGCGTTTCCATCTGGAAACTACCGACTCTATTAATTAAGATGTGAAAATGAAATAAAACTGTTATAATTTTCTGAGTTAATGTTGAGTTTTGTGTTTTATTTTTTGTCACTAGTCATGCAGACTATATATCAATAGAGGAAGGATGAAATGGGAAAGTTGTGACATTCATGCTTTTCTCAAGGACATACTAGCAGTACCAGTAAAGTGCTTGGCATTGACCAGGGAACTTCTATGTAGTTTCCCGACTTGTTAGAATTGGCTGTTGAACTTCTTAAATCCCACCCTGTCATCTCAGAAATGATGGCCATTTTGAACTCTGTGAAGATACTGAAAATAATAATAATAATAATAATAATAATAATAATAATAATAATAATAATAATAATAATAATAATAATAATAATAATAATAATAATCATAATATAAAAGATGGGCTACAGCAAATATTTCTGCTCAATACCACAGATTTGCTTGTCAGTTGTTTGACCGTAACCAGTTGAGGATGAAAGCTAAGTTGATCTTGGCAGTATTTGAACACAGAATATGAGGGGCTGGAAGAAATGCTGCTAACCAGTTTGTCCAATGCACTAATAATCCTGCTGGCTCACAGCCTTGCCAACCAACAATAATTATTGTAATCATAAGCTTGTTATCTACTGTTTGCTTTCTGATATTTATAAAGTTTTGGGTATCAGATTGAAAATAATACTTGTGTCATGATCTTTGATAAAGGTTCTGATAAAATAAGTTTTGGTCACAGTTTAATTGAATTTATATTTAAAAATGGCTGCAGCAAGGTTAAAAGAATAGTTAAAAATTTAATTTTAATTGTGGATTATCACATTTCAGTTTGAAGAGTGAAAATTTGTACTGCAGCTGATAGCCAACTTTCATGTTTCTGAATACATTTTACAGGCTGTGGTGGTATTGAGATTTTGGGACTATAGTTTGCTTGAAACCTTGGTCATTCTTTGAAAACACCTAGATTAATTGTCTACATGATGAATTAAAATGAAGGTTTTAGGAAAGAAAAACTGTAGAAATTTTTTCCCCCATCCTTGATGTTGAGTAGCTTAGTGAATGAATCATTGATGTTGATTCTTACTCGGGTGGGTCATGTTTTCTCAAATTTGGTTTATAGCTTATTTCATCCTTGTCTGTCTTATTTTTTCTGTCAATTAAGATCTCTCGGAGTGGTTGGCGTTAGGAAGGGCACCCAGCTGTAGAAACTTTGCCAGATCAGATTGAGCCTGGTGCAGCCTCTGGCTCACCAGTCCTCAGTCAAACCATCCAACCCATGCCAGCATGGAAAGCGGACGTTAAATGATGATGATGATGTGCATTAACTAACTTGACTGTTACCAAGAAAACTGTCCTAATACTGATGCAAAGCACTCCCCCCCCCCAAAAGTTAACACATACGCATGAATAACCGAGGAAATAGTTTAACCAATGCGTCTAATAATATAATAATGTTTCTTATTTAGGCACAAGGCCAGCAATATTGAAGGGTGAAAGTTTTGTTGTCAATAAACTGACCATGTAGCAGGTATTAGATTATGTTACCTATAACTCTTAGCTGTGACATGACTACCTCTTTAGTGTTGGTGCCACAAGAAAACACACACACACACACACACTCAGTACACTCTGTAAAATGGTTGGTGTTAGGAAGGTGGAGTGGGTAGGGGGTGTAGCTATAGAAACTAAGCCAGCAATAAAATTCATGAGAGAGATATGGTCCTTTGATGCTGTTTTGGTAAATAGCACTCTCAAATATCTACTGACGTTGACTGTGCAGCCTGTCTAACCCATGTCAGCAAAAGATGTGGATGTAAAATGATATATGTATGTGTCTGTCTATATGCAAGAAAATTAACATTTTTCAGCGAATTATACTTTTTGCTCTTAAATAGAAAAAGATCTATAAATAACATTTTTGGTGCATATAAATAATTTTGGCATTATAGGATTAACAGGTATTGTTCAGTTTCAGGTCAACTCTGATCCACTAGACATGTGGTCAAAAGATTTCAGCTGTGACTATCTTGTATTTTTTTTTTTTATAGAGATACCTAGGAGTGCATTATTTAATACATCCTTTCTAATTTTAAGATGGCAGGGTGTTGAATGACTGACTACATCTTTGGTTAGCAGTTGTTTGATGGCAAAGATATTAATCAAGAATATGAGTGTATAGCTTAATTATATTCACTGAAGTAGTTCTCTTTTCGTTGGACATATATGTCTAGCTACTCATAATAAAAGTGTCTGTTTTGTTGATTCTGAAATTAATAGTGAAGGCAGTTCAGTTTTATCTATTTAACATTAGTTGTTAAAAACGATTGTTTTCCAGTTTACATTACATTGTCAAATATAACCAGTGAAAACCTAAAAAGAAAATTCTAATATATTATTCTAATTATATAACTTACCAACACTTTGCAAAGGGACATTTTTACAAAAATATTACTTATAAATTTATCAGTTCAAATATGCTTCAGACATATTTGAACCCATAAGAAAGCCATTCACTGTATTTTTGTCATGGAGAAAACTTCTTGCTGTAGACACACAGGTGTAAACACACCAAGTTAGCTTGATGTGCCCATAGCTAGATTGATGCATCTGAAGGGGGAGGACTACAAACTGACAATGAAATACCAAGTCTCTTATTATATCCTATTGGGTAATGGAATGAAAGAGACTTAGTATCAAATTTAATACCTTACAACGCTCTTCTTGCTACTACTGTATACGTTGTGGCTATTTAATCTTAAAAAAATCAAATTGACTATTAACCACTGTAAACCCACCTGATTATCCGTACCCCTCAATCTAACAGGTCATTACCTTTGCTCCTCAGTTTTAGAAAAAAAAAACACCAGTATGAAACTTTTCCTTATTTCTAACAAAGCTATGTTGTACTTTCCTGTAGTCTTATCTCTGTTACTAATTATTTACTATTGTAAAGTTGCAGTAAAAGATTGTAGTTGGCTCCATAATGGATCTAAAATGCTTAAGCCACTTAAGCCTATGATTGTGTTTAAGCTTATAATTGTGAAAAATTATCTGGATAAATTAAAGTTCTGCTCAATATCATCTTAAACTAACTAGATTTATTGCTGAATCACTAATGCCAGCTTAAGTTATTTTTTTATGTTTTTAAAGGATTTTGATTGGATGAACTATAATGGCTTCAGTTCTTAGATTATGTCAGTCATAAAGGTGTCACAGTAGGTTCATAGTTTTCAACTATTTGCAAGCTATTATCTTCCTCTGGTCATTCAACTGAAAGGAAGTCCAGATCAGGTACATTGTCTCTAGTTTCCTTGGTGTTAAGCTGAAGAAATAAATCTTCCCCTGGATAGGCTTCTTTGAATTGAACCTGGCTATGCAGGACTTAATTATTTCCAGGACCTTAATTTAGGCAGCAGAGTGGAAAGAAGTAAGGGAGTATCACATGTCTCTCATTGCTGACAACCCCCAAAACCATGATAACTGCAGGAAATTTTGTATGTGTAACACTTGGAACTTCAGAAGAGTCTGCACATAACCATCTGTCATTTCTTCTGTTAACTTTTTGATCTTGGTCAAAGTTTTTCTCGTTTGAGAAAAACCACTGCTGGATTTTTCAGTTTGTTTAAGAGCCTTTTAGATCTGATATAGTGATTTTCTTTTGCTTTTTCTGACAAAGTGACCTTTCTTCATCATATAAGACTTATATTTGATGTCTTCGTAGACAACATTTCTGACTGTTCCTTCTGACACATGGAGATCTTTTGCAATTGATCTCATGGACTTTCTGGGTTTGTAATCAATGGTCTGTTGAACTTGCTGGATAAATTCAGGTGTTCTGATGGTTTCATAGCATTTAGAATGCTTTTTATGCTTTGATACTGGTGATACATTTCCATCTCCAGTTTCTAACTCCTTACGAACTTTGTAGATGAAAGTTCTGACAATTTTTAAAAATTGAGATATTTCTAAATCGCTATGCTCAGCCTTTATAACCACAATAACAGCATGCCTCTTCATTTCTTGAGTAAGCTGAAGGTTTGCCATTATTATTTTCTGAAACAAGATTATACAGAGTTAGCAAAAAATGCAGCAATGACCCCAAAAAAGGTATGTCCTCAAATACCTTACGCACCCTGTACTTTGGATGTAGTGTGTGTTTTTGAGTTAGAAGTAACCTGTGAATTGGTCAGATTTAACTGAAGACAATTCTTTCCCCTTATAGTGCTAATAGAAGTCATAAATATCTTTCTTTTAGTGTCTCTACATTTGTGCAAGAGTGAAATAGCTGAATAGAATGGACAACCCTTGGAAAGGTTTTGATTTCAAAACTATCACCAGTATTTTGTTGTGGATTTGGGAAGTCCACTTCTAAAGAATAAATATCAGATCATTAGGGAGTGTTATTATAGACTGACATCCTTCCTATCCTATTAAAGAGATTCGTCTCTCATCTGTATAAGCACCAGCATTTAAAAGCTTAGAGGACATTGACATATTTTTCATCTGTAAATTCATGCCTAACAAATAAATCAATATTGTGGTCCCTAGATAACAAGATCTTCATGTTTCAACTGAATTGTATGTTTTAGCTTTCAGTGTACAACTCTGGTGGTTCTGTCGAAAGCATTTCAAAGAAACATCAGCTTCAATTGGATTTGTGTTTAATCTAATGAATAACATGACATTTTATCTCCTTTGTGTCTAAAAGTCTCATTCCATCTTCCAAATTATATTACCAAAATCTCTGAAGGAGCAAATTAAATGATTCCATTATCAAAGAGAATGAATTATCTTCCATTCAATTGTTTTACTTTACATCTGCTGATTTAAGTGTTCACCATTGTTAATATTCATTTGGGGCAGATACAATGACCATATTTAAATCCCTTACAAATAACTCTGCTTTTATTTAGAATGAAAACTATTCCAAAATCAAAATTCTTTGTTTTGCAAACAACTTTAGCTGAATTTAGAAAATCTTGAATTACAACAAATCATGTGTTTTATTAACTGAAAATTATCAATCTTTAAAATCATTGAATGTAAAATGGTCACAGATCAACACTTTCATATGGATAAGAAATATTAAAGTGTATTTATTGGTCAGTGTCAAAACAGTTAAAGCCTTTCACTTGTAACATCTTAGATATTATTTACTTAATATGAAGCATTGTGAAATAGAATAATAATGTTTAACAAAGCCTCTATAATGCAAGTTTGAAATTAAAGAGAAAACAGAAACAAAACGAAAACCAAACAAAAACAGTGGTTTGTTTATACTTTTTGTTATTTCCTTTGCATTTCGATGTTTCAGATTTTGAAATCCTTTGTCAAACAATCAAAATAAATATATAAATATAAAAGAAATAAACTATTCTTGTTTTGCTTCTGTTTTACATTTAATAATAATAATAATAATAATGATAATGTTTTCTTCATCAAATATACTCAGTGTAAGCATATTTATGATAGATATAAATGAAGTTCTTTCTGATTTCTACTTCATATTGGCTTTCTCTACAAATTAAGTATTTTTGGTCAAATTGATTACAATATTTTGCATCCAGATGGCAATTCAAACCACATTGTTTTAACATACTGGAACTAATTATGTCCTAGAAACATAATGTTGAGTTGCCACACACTTTTGATAATGCTTATTGCTACATGATAACACATCTTCCAAACAAACAGCTGTTTTCATTTGTAGTCTTGGCTTAGTTGCTTATATCAGTGAAACAAAATCAGAATGCTGTTCTGAGAATGTACATATGTATTATCCAGTTCAACATCTGACCCTAATTCTTGCCTTTTGTGTTGCATAATCACATTGTGTATGTAATTATACCTACTGACCTATTCTCTACTCTGCCTCCCCCTCTCTCAAACATTAGTGATATCTCTGTCACTAATCTGAGTTTCACCCATGTTTTTCAGGCAGCGATTATTTTCAATACTCTATTGCACCAACATACACACATGCGTGTGTGCATATTGGTATAGTTAAATACAGCTACCATGCCAGTTTACCGAACTGAGGTGGCTGCTTAGATAATATGCTGCAACTAAAATACCAGCCGACCTCTGAGAATTTTAGCAAGCACTGCCAACCTGTCCTTTGACAGTCAGTGGATGCATTTCCTTTGGCAATGTTTATTATTAATAGGATAATAACTCCGCTGGGAGTGTTATCACTGTGACCTTTTTAATTAAAGATAAAATTATTTTAAAGAATGTAGAAGTATCAGTTGTTAAATTAGCCACTTTTGACCATAGATTTCTTGAAATGCAGTAAAAGATAGGCACTTTTCCTTGTCTTTCATGTGTCTTCGCATATGGTGTGAATAACATCAATATAGTTATTGGTTATACCAGCATTATCTTGTCATTTTAGAGCAGGCAATCTTTTTCAAGAAGTGGGCTGCATAAATTCAAGGTGATTTTTTCCCCATTAATCATGCCAATCAGAGAGCCTCACAAGCTGCAGGTTGCCCATGAGTGTTTTAGAGCTTGCAGAATCATAGTGTAAAGATTGTATGTCAGCCTGTACTCTTACCATAGTTTCTTCCATCCAACATTTGTAGCCATCTAAACATTAAGTGGCTATTTTTGTCAGTGTTTTGTTGTTTAGCCCCAGGTCAGACCTGACTGAGAAAATTTATATTCAAAAGGTGTTTGTGACCATCATATTCTTTTATTGGACATTGTCCTTCTAGGATGACAGTATCTAATGTCTCTCACAGTGAAATTTGGCTGTTATTCTTTGCAGATTGAGCAACTACATGATGATTTGTTTGTTTGTTTGTTTGTTTACCTAAGTATTTACTCAGATACCTAAGAGATTCTTGAAGGTAGAAAGCCCAAGTTTCTCATCAGTTATTACTGAACAAAGTAAATTATATTTTTCAGAGAAGTGGGGGAGAAAAAAACAAACCTTTTGTTTTTGAAACAAATTTATTTATATCAACTACTTAGACCAGCACTGTTTTTTGAGTTTTTATATGCTGGTGAAACCATGGTATATCTGGAAAGAAATCATTTACATGAAAAATGAAATGCCAAAGGAATGTGTTTACACATAAATGTATTGATATTAGTAACTATAATAATAGTGATTGCAGGTTCATTGTCTTCAACTGAAAACACTAAAATTTGAAAGCATTTTGAGTGAGAGAAGCATCACAAATAATTTTCAGAAAGTGCTTGGAAGGCTTTTCAGCCTTGTGCTGCTGTTCTGATCCATGTGACCACCTGTCAGTTGCTTTAACAGTAACCTCACCTACTCTGAGTTGGGCTACCCAACCCAGTCAAGTTGGTGCCAGTTTATATTTAGTAGCTATCGTAGCAGAACCTTCAGGTATGCAATACTTGCATATGTTTTGTGCAGTATTCTGTGATGAAAAGGTGTGAAGATATTCTTATGGGTAACCGAGAGGAGGTGGAAGCATTTTATGCTTAACAATACCACGGGGAGTCAAATTGTTGAAAAGTCTTAACAGCAATGTCTGAAGTGTCTGACTGAGGTGTTTGGTTTTGGAACAACCACTTCATCTAACCCTAAAAAGCAAAAAGGACAAACTAGTGAAGCTCTATGCTGAAAGCAAGGGACAGAATTAATGAAAAATAAAAACAAAACATTGCATAGAACTAAATATAAAGATCTTGATTGTGTGTTGATGGAGTTGATCTATCAGTTTTGGAGTAAAAGTATGCCCCTTAAAAGACTGATGATAAGTAAAGACTTAGAGACATGATAGATGCAAATATGCAATCACTTTTGAATCCAAAATACACCCGTTTTCAAGTATTCCATATGAAGGATTAACTTGTAGAAAATACATTCAGATATTGATCACATATGTAGAGAACACAATTCCTTTTGTTTTCATTTGGTTTTGGGTCAAATTATTTTGCAATAACTGAACGTGTTGTACGAACTAGATATGAATAAAATTGATATTGAAGCTATACTTCACTGTTTCATGTGTATTTTGTATACATTTTTGATATAATTTTATAACAACAATACTGATAGCCCTGGTTGAACTGTAACATTCGTAATACTAATGGTGTTTACTACTAATAATGAATAAGGCGAGATACAACAGTAAGTTTGTTTACTCTCAGGTTAGCTCTGATGAAGATTTATGATCAAAAGTGCTCTTGATGTGACCATCCCATTGTACTTTCAGATATATCTCTGACTATATTACCAGACATGTCCTTTTTTTCTAAAGATGGCTGTGTTAGTGATTTGAGTGAAATTTGGTTGCTATATTTAACAGGTTGAGCAATTGCACAGAGATTCTCTTGTTGACTCATAGGCAGCAACTGGATTTTGGTTTCAATGTTAGGAGTTAAATCTGGATACTTAATTAGAAAGATGGTCATGCTTAAAGCAGAATACACAATACTAGTTTATGCATTTATACATCAATCTAAGTTGCTTTACAAACACCATAGACTTATTCAGCTTTAGCTTATGTATTAACCAGCAAGTATTAATAGACAACACTTCTAATTCAACACCAACTGTAACAGATCTGTGGTGTATGCTATTATCTTAGAATAAATGCCAGTCATTTCTCAGTTGTATTCTCACTTTTTTATTTTATCTAACATGCAATGAATATACATGTAGTTAGATGGTGTTTAGCTTCAAATTACTTTAATATTTTAACTTGTATTTATCTAACCTATTTGTTAATAATTCTGAAAATAATCATGTCTCTCTATAAAGATTAGCCTTTTCTTTCTTTTTTTTAATTCATATATCTCCTTATTATAGGTTAATAATAAAAATAAAGAAAAAATGGTAGAATTTAGGGGAGAGTTTACAAAAGCGTTTGGCTGTAGGATCATAACATTTGCAACTTGATTCAGAGCTATGAATAAAAATACTGTTGTGTGGGTGGTTTTCTACATGTCATTTGCAGAAGAGAATTGCACAGTGGGAAATTCTCAAGAAGCTCATATAACTGATTAAAGAGTCTAATTTATTTAATCTGAAACACTTGATGAGCAAGGTAGTAAAAGTTTTGTATTGTAGTTACTCAACTTGCTGAACATAACCGTAGAATCTTCTTTAAAAGCCTCCTTACCACATCAAAAACAAACTACATTTGACAATAATCTAAAACTTAGAACAAGTTATAGTGATGACAAGTTACAATACTGGTCTAACCACGAATTAGCAAAGGAAAACTACACTTTAAGAAAGTAGCGGTGGTCTTTGTTGGTAAAAAGCAGTAAATAGAATTTGTTAGATAAGACTATGAGAAGAAGTGTGTTCTAATATTTTGGCATCTTTGTTATTTTAATTCAACTCAGATCTTTATTTTCGCAGATATTTTATTTATATCAGTTCTTGACTAGCACTTATTTTATTTACCTCAGAAACTTGAAAGGTTGACTTGAGTGGGTTTGAACTCAGAATTTGAAAAAGGACATAACCTAATAGCACGAGTTATTTATCTGACACTCTTCTGTTTCTGCCATCTACTATTCTGAACTATTACTATACTGAATTAAGTTGCTAATAGTTTTTTAGTTGTATTCATACAGGAGAGAAACCATAGCTCCCCAACTCTGTTGTTTGTGTATTTTTTGTTTTGTTGGTGTCCCTTCTGTAGTTTTAAACTGAAGTAAAATCATCATTTTAACATCTATTTTCCATGTTCACAGGGGTTTGATTAAATACATAAAAAACACTCACAGTGGAGACTGCTTATTATAATCATGGATAATGTTATCATATGACTATCGTTACCAACCAATTATCATTGTCTAAAATGCCCCATTTGAGAGTGGTCATAATAAGCAGCTTCCACTCTGTGTATGTTCGCACATGCGCGCGCGCACACACACACACACACACACACACACACACACACACACACACACACACACACACACACACACACACACACTTTCTCTCTCTCTCTCTCATCAAATTGTTTAGCTTCCATGATGATTTGGCATATAGAGAAAGAAAATGGAGTTACACACTGTAGTTCAGTTAACTGCATAATTTATTTTGCTTAAATGGTCACCAAGTACATAAATGTCACATATTTCCTAGTTCTTCATATTGATAAATCTAAGGCCTTCCTGCATGATACTAAAAACTATCAGGGCTTTGTTTCATGGAAAAGATAATTAGAAATTTCCTAGTGCATCCTTTAAGTATTGGTGTGTCACTCAGTAAGACAATCCCTAATAGCTTATGGCTTTGTTAAAATTACAAAATATTTTATGGTTTTTTTTTTTTTGTATTATACTATTATACTCTTTTTACTCTTTTACTCTTTTACTTGTTTCAGTCTTTTGACTGTGGCCATGCTAGAGCACCGCCTTTAGTCAAGCAAATCGACCCCAGAACTTATTCTTTGGAAGCCTAGTACTTATTCTATCTGTCTCTTTTGCCGAGCCGCTAAGTTATGGGGACGTAAACACACCAGCATCGGTTGTCAAGCGATGTTGCGGGGACAAACACAGACACACAAACACATACACACATACATACATACATACACACACACACATATATATATATATATATATATATATATATATATATATACTACGGGCTTCTTTCAGTTTCCGTCTACCAAATCCACTCACAAGGCTTTGGTCGGCCCGAGGCTATAGTAGAAGACACTTGCACAAGATGCCACGCAGTGGGACTGAACCAGGAACCATGTGGTTGGTAAGCAAGCTACTTACCACACAGCCACTCCTACGCCTATAATTATACCATTCCCTTTGTTGGCAGGAAACTAGCAAAAGAGTTTTTATTTAAATATGGAAATTTCTAGTATACCATGTAATTAACATTTTCAATAGTATTTGACCTGTTGTTTTTTCGAAGTCTTACATGCTTTAACTGGTATCTTGCAGAAGAATTGAGAGATAACCTTCTTAAATTGAGTTATCATTCTTGAGACTTTTACAAAAGTTGATTTCTTCATACCTTGAAATAATGCTTTTCTGGTTTAAACGTTTCAACTCTTGGAGGAGGAGGAGGAGATGTGATAGAGTGAGTTGTCAGGTTCAAAAAAAAAAAAAAAAAAAAAATACAGGTATCTCATAATGGTAGGACATATTTTAAATGCAAGTGATTAGGACTGGAACAAGCAAATTTATCAAGGAAACGTCTTGTAAATAACAAATAAACTGCCACTTATTATAAAACAACATCCTTATTTTCACTATTGTAACTTGTGTTAACAGTATTGATGGAACGGTTAATTGATATCCTATTTTTATTTTCAGATCAATGAACTGAGCCATATACCTGTGCCAGTCATGTTAATGCCTGATGATTTTAAGGCATTTACCAAAGTGAGGAAGGATAACCACCTGTACAATAAGTAAGTCTTTCTTTTATATCGATTTATACAAACTTCTAAAGAAAAAGGATTGAAACAAACATTTCTTCTATTTTAGGACACTATCAATCCCTGTTTACACTTCAGTTTAAGTATTGGATAGATCAGTAAAGCCTAGTTTATGAGAATTTGCAGTAATAATCTGTCTGATAGAGTGATCATAGCCAAAATTATTGTCTTAGAGTCAGTTAGTTTCATTCCCACATTGCAATCTTCATGGCAGATTTACATCGGTTTAGGAACCCTAATATATTTTGTAATTTTGCTTCATGTTGATTTCTTTGGATGAAGTAAAAGTTGTGTAGAATTAGTGAAAAAAGATTTAGTGATTGTGTGTATGTTATTTGAAATAATTCATACCCTTAATTGCTAAATAGTGGAACTAAGAAAATAAATGAGAAGGAGAATTTATTATGGAAATTCCCACTGAAAATTTATCTGGAATGTTAATTAAATATTTCTATTTTAATACATTGAGAGTTGCTTGTAAAAAAAAAAAGTTTCCTACAAGTTATTCTTGGTCTCTTTTGAAAAGATATTAAAATAGTTATTTTAAAGATCTCTACAGGAGGCTGTAGGGGTCATAAAATTTGATTGGATGCACAGAAGTGTATTAAGATATCTGCTGTAAAATTTTTGGCATAGTTTATAACTCTGGATTATAAACTAGTAAAAGTAGTTACTTGTCTTGATCAAAGTCATTGCCCAGAACCAACAGGGAAAAGTTCCTACCATTCTTATAATGAGGGAGAGTTGTATGGTTTAATGTCAGACAGCAATGACATGTGAATGCGAGATGTCACCTGTCTCAACCAATCGATCAGCTTAAGATAAAATGCTTCACCGTAAGGACAATAAAGCTATCATTAAATTTTGTTGACAGGATGTTTCTTCATTCTGTTGGTTATATTGTGGTATAGATCTACTTAAGTAAAAAGTGAAACTGTGCTGCTGCTAAACAAGATTTATTGTTAATCTTCCATTCGAGTCAGTTATAGCAAGAAAATTACTATCAAGACCCCCACCACCTCCAAACAATACATTAATAAAAGAATAAATGGTTTTAATTTTGACCTAAATATAATTTGTTCATGACATTTGTTAGCTAAATTTGCAACAAATTTAAAAGTCAATGAGTTGCGTGGGCCAGTATTAATTACTATTGTAAAGTACTAATTTAGTACTTATAAATATTATGAAAGTTATAGAGTCAGACAGAGAAAAAGTAGTAAAAAAAATCTCCTGTGAAGGAGAGCCAACATCTCATACATGAAATTCAGCTTTTCGAGACTAGTTTGTGTGTGAGATTGGATCACTTGATATTACAGCACTTGCCTGTATCTCCATTCACCTAACTGTAGAGAAACGAAAAGATTTTTTTTAGAATGTTACTTATAATAATCAGTGTTCTGATTACTGAGAGGTAATTTAGCTTGGCGAGTTTAGTACTAGATTTGTAAGTACTTTTAACTGCTGGAGATAATTTTCTTTTATTTGATATATATATATATATATATATATATATATATATATATATATATATATATATATGTATATATCAATTGAGAGAGGGAGAGAGAGAAGGAAAGCATTTCTTAAAGATTTGGAAAATATCTTTGCCTTCACAAATTAATTTTAAGAACTAGTTTGCGTTTTATATTTTTGACTGGGTAGAGATGACAGTCTTTCTCTCTCTCTCTATCTCTCTCTCTCTATCTCTCTCTCTCTCTCTCTCTCTCTCTCTCTATATGTCTCTCTCTATCTCTCTCTCTCTATCTTTCTCTCTCTATCTCTCTCTCTCTACCTATATATATATATATATATATATATATATAATAAAGTTTCAGGCCTTCTGAACTCCATTGTCTGTTTTGGCATGCTTTCTATGGCTGGATGCCCTTCCTAATGCCAACCACTTTACTAAGTGTAATGGGTGCTTTTTTATGTGGCACTAGCACTGGTGCTTTTTACATGGCACTGGCATCATTGGAGAGAAAGAGTGGAAACATGAGTAGTGGCTTTGTGCCAGGTGAGAGGTTGAGATAGGTGTCTTACTGTAGAAGAGATACTTGGCTACCCCTGTAGGAAAAGAGAGGAGAAAATGGAGATATAGAGACAGTCAGAGAGAAATGGTATTGGAGATGCATCAGGACCTGACCTCAGGTAGCAGTGGGGGGAAAGTATAAGTGGTACAGAAGGAATAGAGGGGGGATGTTTAGAGATGGAAAAGATGTAACTAGTAAGGGATGGTGATAGAAATTGGAGTGGCTGGAGTATGGTAGATATGTGAGGGTATGGAGAGTGTACAGACAGGCATGTGAGGGAAGAGAGGAGGAGCCTGCTGTAGGGAGTGATCATGAATAGGATGCAGGTATGTTGAAAAGATGGGTTTGCAGGGGAGTTTTGACAGAGCAAAGAACATGTGTAAAGGGTGGGATTGCCTGACACAATTTTACTTAGCTTGACCTGTCTCCTCAAGTACAGTGGATTGCCAGAAGTCTCAGTCCATTGTTATCTCCTCTGCGAGGCTCAACGTCTGAAGATTGTTTCTCATCACTTTGTCCCACATCTTCCTGGGTCTACCTCTTCTACAGGTTCCCTCCACAATTAAGGATTGGCACTTATGCATGTGTTCTCATCCATACACATCACATGTCCATACCAGTGCAGTCTTTTGTCTTGCACACAACATCTGATTCCTTTTATATCCAATTTTTTTCCTTGAAGCACTTTCACTTTGTAATTGTTCAAATGCACACTTCCACAGCACATCAAGCTGAGCATGCTGGCTTTATTTCTTTCAAACCTTCACATGTCCTCTGCAGTCACAGTCCATGTTTCACTGCCATGTAGCATAGCTGTCTGAACACAGGCATTATACTCTGAGGGAGAGGCTGTTTGTTATCAACAACAGTAGTAGCTCTCTGAACTTTGCCTAGCCCATTCTTATTCTAGTAACTATGCTTTCGTAGTATCCTCCTCCACTGTTAAATTGGTTGCCTAGGTAGCAGAAGCTATCTACTACTACTAAGGACTCCCTCCCTTGGACGTTTGAGGAAGTTTGTTTCGTGTACATTCTTAGTGAACACACCTGCCACACACTGAGACTACTTTCTCTGTTAACTATCCTGTGATACTGCTGCACCTCTTACGCTGCACTGGGTACGCTGTATGGAATTTTAACCTAGCTTGCACTGTATGGAATGGTAGCTGCAAATAAACTGAATTCCAGCAAATAAAAGGAAATGTAATTGATTAGCAAGTGTTACAAGTTAGTGTTAATGATATAGATATGTGGTTCATGTGTGTGTTGTACTTTCTTGATGTTGAAAGATATTGGCTGTACTGGGAAACAACTATACAAATAGAATATTAAGACGTATGGAATAATATGTGGTGTGCATAAAGTGTTCCTTATCTTGAATGATTTCAAAAATGTTGATGATAAAAGTAAGCTGGCTTGATAAACCTGTATCAAATTGTAATTGACAAGGTGTGAAATATCAGCTACAGAAATAAGCTTTTCTTTCAAAAGGAAATGGTAAGAAAGAAAAGGTCTTCATAAGCAGATTCTTGGCTAGTTTATCTCTTGATAAGCTTGAAAAAGTGATTGGCTGAGTTGGCTGGATGAAGCACTTGAGAAGCCATCAGTTCAGATCCTGTTTATGGCTTGATATTGTCTTGATAGCCACTTAACTCTCAATAGACAAATCCACCTGCATTGAGGATGGTATACTTTACAGCTGTCAAGAACATAAGCTTTATAGAATTAACAGTAATTTGTCAAGTGCCAAGTTCAATTCCATGGCATAGGAGTGACTACCAGTGTTGTTTCCAAGAGAAAACTTATGTCTAGAGGGAGTTATATTTGTATTGAGGAGTGACAGACATTTTTCAACAATAGTTAACTCTACCAAACCAAAGGCAAAAGAGGTAACTACAAAAAACAAATCAAATCAATTGATGTATCAAAGTCTAAATTAAGACTGGAAATAGGTGGACAATTTCAGACCTGTTTTGGTCTTACCAGTCCTCCTCAGCATTGTAATTCAATTGTCTTCCTGATTGATGGTAAAAAAAGAATACAAATGCACATACAGGGATTGTTCATAAGCTTCTGTGAAAAGAATACTTTGGAGTGGTTTCCTATTAGTGGCTGAGAAAAGGCCTTCTTAGACACACAGCTAGGCCTTCTATCCCAATAATTATTGGTTTAAGATTTTCTCTGCCAGAGTAAATACTGGTTTAGGTTCTTGTCTAGTGTTTTTTTGTAGAGTGTATAGTCAACTCAATCAATTGCATATGATTGATACTTATTTGATCAATCCTTGGGGAATAACAGAATTTTCACTTCAGATTTTTGAATGATGAAATGAAGAAATAAATATCGTAATGCATTTAGTTTCATTCTCTTTTGTCTCAGCCACATCTGAACTATTTGTTTAAAAAAAACAAATAAACAAACAAACAAAAAAATTAAAGATTTCCCTTAAAGGTAAAGTTGAGCATGAATAGATTTTATGTCAGAAACTCGAGAAGGCATTCCTAATTATCTTTTCCTAAGGTTATCTATTTCTCTATCCTATGGTTTCACCCAGTGGAATCACACGAACACAAATATTATGGAAAATTAGAATAATAATACTGGTAATTTCAGTGTTAACAAAACTCAGCTGCCCTTTTTAGAAATGTTTTAATCATTCTTAAGTATAGTGCTATACAAGGGAACAGGAAACACATCATGGACTATTGACCTTGTGGATAGTATGCTTATCTGATTCACATGTCTCTTTATTTCAGTAATTTCAAAAACCCCCTTATAGTACTGTTTAGGCTGAAAAGCCAATCTATCTGGGTTTAAAAATCTCAAAGGCACTCCTACAACTCCATATGGAGACGAGAGAGCAACGCATTGTGTACCTTGGTTTTGTTAACGATAGCATATTTCCTTGTCCCTTTTGTATTTGAGTATTTCTCCATATAATGCTTCTTTTTACTGATTATATCTTGTAATTTAAATCTGAAAATTTATTTAAATTCTAAAACTTAGGTTTATGTTTCAAATCTGTTATCATTTCATGAGTGTTTGTGGAGCATGTATGTGACCTTCACTGCTTCCTATTGATAGCATGATTTTGTGCGCCTCTTGTTACATTAACTTCGTATATCTTTAAAATATTGTGGCATCCCATGTGAGCTTCTATTGTTTATTACCTCATGCCAAATATTTGTTTGAGTTACTCTATCCTATGTCCCCTTCAAGACAATGAACTGGCAGAATCACTACAGCTTTGGTTAGAATATCTTGCAATATTTGTCCCATTTTATTGGACTCCGTTAAAACCCTACTGAGATCAGTTTTGCCTTTTCATCCATTCAGGGTCCAAATACCAGGCCAGTACTGAATTGATACTTCTTTGTTCCTCTCTGGATTCTTTCTTTTATTCAAAGCTTCAACCCTATCACATAGTGTCACATTGATTCAGTCTTTGCAGCAGATTGTATGTCTGTGGAATACTCAACCACTTGCAGGTTAATTTCACAAGTAGGAATCCAGTTGATCAAACACTGAGTGCCCATCACTAAATCCTTTACTAACATCTTAAAAAATATTTAACTCAGCATTTATCATTGTCTCTTTGCATCGCTTACAATAGTTCAATGCAGTTGTTTCTCTAGGAATCATCGGCTGCTGATTTTCATATCCTGGTGCTTTAATAACCCATTTTGTGTTCAACCCATCTGTCAGCTTCATATTACATATCCAGTGCATTATACTTAACAGCTGATGTAAGTGCTTGGGATTCTCTGCTACATATCAGTGCACTTAAAATACACCTTGCAAGTTCCTGTTCTGATGCCAATCTTGATGCTTTTAACATTTTAACAACTTTCTATGAAAGTCTTGCTGTTTTTCTTTTTTTTTTAATTTTCTTATTTTTTTTTTTATATCTTTCTTTTCATTATCTCTCATTTAATCTCTACAGCTGTCTTCACCCACTCTCACCTTACACAAGGTTTGAACTAAATAAGGAGACTATCTATTACAAATATCAGCTGAATTTTCCTAAGGTCACACTAAGTTTTAAAAAGGAAGGACAAATTTGATAATATAGTCCTAGATACACTGTAATTAGAAAAAAAGATGTGGTTATAGCTGGAATGCTTTTTTATGATATATTCCTGCTTGACCAGGGTTAGCTTGGAGTTAAACAATAATTAGGGTTTCTTTCCTTTTCTTGAATCTGCTAACCATTAATCTATGTTGTAGGCTACATTTGATTGTGGAGATAGACTTTATGTTTATCATCATTTCTTTCCCTTTTGTTCCATTTAGAACAAAACCAATCTATCCCTCTCTATTTTTAGTCTGGCACTTTGGCCTTGCTATCTTCACTCTAATGATTTCCAATATTGGTAAATGGCTGTACATTTGAAGAGGGGCAATATATTAAATTGATCTTTCTTATGTTCCTGCTACTTATTTTATGAACCCCTGAAAAATGAAAGATCATGTTCCCTTGAAAAGAAATTACACATTGAATAATATAGTCTTATATATACTATGTCTGAAAAACATGGATGATGACAACTGGGATGTTTTGATCATACAGCTGTTCTGATTATTAGACTGCTATATCTAGCAAGTTGAGCACCCGCATAAAGGCTTCCTTATTGATATATCTAGTTCATCAACAAGCTATAAGTGTGCTCAAGAAGAGCTGATTGATGCTACCCAATAACTACTCCTTAAGCTTTAGACTAACACATTATGGGAGGAAAGTGAAGAGTTAAGTACACCAAAGAATATTTGTTTAAATCACGTCTAGTCATGCTGTGGAACGAATCTTTGGGACAAACACTAGTTTCTTGTGAAACCATCACAAGTATTGAAGTGATCATAATTTCTGATTGATTAATTATTGTCAGACTTTGGCTAATCTTGTCATTCTGCCAAGTGATCACGGCTTACAGCTACATTAAAAACATTCTGCTTAGCTTACAAGGTAGTTAAACTTACATATACAGTGTAGTTGAACAATTGTTAAAAATGGCCGCTGTATCAATGTAGCAGTTTTAGTTCTAGTGCTGCTGTTTTTGATATAATTTTTTTAAACAATTGTTAAACTAATATCACTATGTAAATTATTATGAATAAGCTGTAAGCTAAGTAGAATGTTTTTTTCAATAAAACTCTAAACTATCATTATTTGGCTAAGTAGCAGAATTAGGCAAATTCTGACTAGCATTAACAAACCAAGAACTGCTATAAGTTTGATATGCTGTGCTGCTGAAAAATTGGTCTATATTGCCAAGAATCATTCCATAGCATGCCTACATATGTTTTAAACATATATATTTGGGTGTTGTAAACTTTTTATTTAAGCTTTGTTAGCTTTTGAAGTTTCTATGTAGGTTATGTAAACTGTTACTTCAGCAGTAATATGAAAATATATACAAACCTCTGTAGTCTGAAGTGTAGAGTTGAGATTGTTTAAGTCTTAATCATAAGAATAATAAACCATCACTTATGAGTTGTCCACTAGTGAGAACTAAAAAATTTAACTGGATGAATACAATTTGTCCAAACTTAGCTATTACTTTTGAACCTATCTTGCTCAATTCTGTGAGGGGATTAAACTGTCTAGATGAGTGATTGTCAGCCATTTTCCCCTTTAAATGCTTCTGTTTGATCTTATAAAATTATCAGTGCCCCCTAACTAAAGTTATTTTATCGTTCACATAACATATCCTCTTCATTTTCTTATTGTTTAGCAGAATAATAAAATAGTCTACCGTTTTTCTTATGGAGAAGCAAACATTATCATTTAATATAAAACATAGTATAAAAGTTCAAATTCAGTTAAAGTTTAGTGTTTTGATTTGTATTTCTGAAAAGCCATCATCTATTTTGTCTTTAATGTGAAATATGGAATTGAAATATCATCTTCTATATTGCTTATAATGATTTTTCTTTTCATTTCTCCTTTTCCAGTTTCTCTGGATGCATGTTTTGAACAGTTAGTGAATTTAAGTTAAAATCTTCAGATTATGTATAAACATAGGCAAATAGAAAAACTGAAATGAAATACAAGTATGTTAAGATATACGAGGGTCAGCTGAAAAGTTCATAGGCTGCTCAAGATGCTCTCATGGAATGTGACCAAATAAGGATTATTTTTTAACACAGTGCCCCTTGTGGTCCACATGTTTCTTTCAGTAGTGTTGCAGTGCTTCAATCCCATTGGTGAAGAAGCTTCCGTCCTTTTGGTAAAAAAAATGTCATCAGAGCAGATATGATGTCATCATCACTGTGATACTGGTTCTCAGCAAAATGTTTTTTTCTTGGGGAACAGATGATAGTCAGATGGGGCCAAATCAGAGAAGAATAGTGGCGGGTGATTAAACAGTTCAAAACCACAATCATTCACAAAAGCCATTAAAAGCAAGGACTTGCATGCTCGATCATTGTCCTGACGAAACAAGATCCCTTTTGTCAGTTTTTCTGGGTGTTTGATCTTAGAGCCTTTTATATCTGCTTCAGCAAGTTGCCATAGTACTCTCCATTGATGGTATGGCCCTTTTGAATATAGTCAATAAACACAATGCCTTTTGCATTCCAAAAAAACTGAGGTCCTCATCTTCCCTGTAGATGAAATGACGTTGGCCTTCTTTGGTGCAGGTGAAGAGGGGTGTTTCTACTGTATGGACTGTTACTTTGTCTCTGGCTCAAAGTGACAAAGCCAACACTCATCCTGGTTTAGGAAACATTGAAGGAAACCAGCTTGATCTGCCTGAAACAATGTCAGATGTGATCAATCTGGTGTCAGGAGACATGGCACCCACCTAGCAGAAACCTTTATCATTCCAAGTTCATTGTACAGAATATTCTCAACTCTCTCACGAGATATGCTAATAGCATTGGCTATTTGATTTATATTCACTTGCCTGTCATTCATCACCATATGGTGAATGCGATCAATGTTTTCTTTGGTGGTGGCAATTGTATGATGTCTAGACCTTGGGTCATCCTCAAGACTTTCCATTCCTTTCCTAAATTCAGCTACCCTCTTTTGCATTGTTGATAAAGCTGGAATGTCATCCCCTAATGTAGCTACCATGCCAGCATGAATGTTCTTGGGAGCTAAACCTTTTTTCTGCAGGTACTTGATAATACCATGATGCTAATTTTTGTTGATTTTCAAGAAAAGTCGCTACGGATGTGTTCTTTGATGTCAGTTTACATGGAAAAAAATGTAGCAGTTATTAATAAGAATAGCTGAATTTAATGCATGCAAGATTTTGCAGCTCTAGCATCACTCCTTCATAGTTAGCAAATGAACTTTTCAGCCTACCCCATACCTCTGTTCACCAAGTTGGTCATGTTATGTAACGTTCAGACGTTTTTCATTGGGGAAGTTTAACCAAATGTTCTTCACCATTTCTGATTATAAACAGCTTTCAGTTGTTGGTTGGTGATGGGACCTGGCTAGTAGAATATTTTTCCTGCACAACAGATGTTGGTTTCATTTAGTTATTATTTTGTTTTAGATTTTGATACTAACGAAGTGTAAAAATATCTAATTACAAAATGTATAAACATACTTTTCAAAGCACTGTTCCATCTTTCTTGATACAGTCCAGGCTTCATTGCCTTTAAACACTCTCACTGCTCCATGCAAATACTCCATTCATTTTCTCCATTGCCCCACAGTGGGTGTTATTGAAAATTTGCAAAAAAAGCACAAAAAAAAAAAAAGGAACGCTGGTCTAGACTGTAAAAATATTACCAGCTTATTCAAATTATGTATGTAACTCTTAAGTGCAGGAACTACATCCTGATTACACAAGTAACATTATACTCAGTGATAGGATGTTTATTGCATGAAAGTTAATTGAATTAAGTTGGCTCATAGTAAACAATCAAATTTGAATCCAAGATGAGTACTTAATGAGTATGGTGGGCTTTATATACTCTCATCTGTGATATTAACATTTTCAGTAGAGTTTTGAATTTTTAATTTTGCTCAGATTGATATAACATTCTGTTTCTTCAGCTATTTTACATGTAACACAGATAAGTGGGCTCTCTTGACCTCAGTGGTCTCTAAATCTAGATGATGGATTTGTATGTGTGTAAGGGTGTAAGGCTCTTTTATGTATTTGATGAATCTTGCATCACAAAGACAATATAAAAAAAGAGGTGAATGTGAGCAGCCTTTCACTTTTGATTTTGGTACTAAACTACTTGATGCAATAATTCATATTCAGCATAGCCAAAAGATGCATGCAATAGAAAGTCTGGGTTTTCTCTTTAGAGTCAATAAATAACTTATAGCTTAGAGAAGTTATTTTTATGTAAGCACAGGTAACCACAAATACACAAAGTATATGTGACTAGCTTAGTTATACAAAAATAACAAAGAGTAGTCTGCCAAATTATATGCACAATAGTTTCTCTTCAGATTTATAACCTCCTCTCTGGAATTCTTATGTTTACCATGTTAATCTAATCACCTACACTGTAAAGTAAATAACTTACTGTACTTATGTCTCTCTAACACAATTTCACTTTTTGTCTTCCCCGTATCCTATTAGGTTATAACCATTTCCCTTATGGGGATTCAAATAAGAAAATGTAGCATTTAAAAAACTCATTATTGCACTTTTATATCTTTGAGATGATATTTAGATGGCTTTTATTAACAAGGGCTTTCTAGATTGGCTTACATAAGGCCACGCATTTGTGAGCAGGAATATAGTCAATTGAATGACTGACCAGTGTATCTCTGGAATGATGTGAAAAAAGACAAACACATCTGTGTATCTAAAGTTGTCATTTATGATGGTTTACAATTTTCATTTACATTTTGGTTACTGAATTTCTATAGTAAAAGTGTTGTTGGGATACAGAGCAATCAGTATTTTGTTTACCTCACATATACCTGACATAGAGTCAACTGCTTGGCTTTTGTTTTTTTGATTAGAGATATCTGCAAGTTGGTAATTCTCCTTGTTGACATTGTCTTTCTTATAACCACAAGTCATTTTAGTTAAGTAAAATAGCCACAGCTGGATATCCAGCCATAAAAGCCATGCCAAAGCTGACTGTAGAGCTCGGCACAATCTTTTGATACTCCAGCTCCTGTCAAACCATCCAACCCATGCCAGCATGGATGGAGGACTTTGTATGCTGTCTCATGTCAGTGAGGAAAATGGTAATTAACTTTTATACTTTATGTATCTTTTCTTGGACAAACTGTGTTTCAAGTTGTATATTGTTTATGCACATCTAAGATGTGTTTTGGAAAAGTTAGTTTTTATATTATCTACCTTTACTAATGACTTACAGTAATTTCTTCATTGCAACTGTGTGTAAATAAATGTTTGTCTCTTTAATACTCTTCTCATATAGTCATTCATTATTTTTTTGTCTTCATTAAATTGAGCCAAGCGATCGAAGAAAATTGTTTTTAGTTGGAGAAGCACATTTAGCGAATTTCAATTTACCATGTAGTGTTTTCTATCCATCATCATAATTTGTTTGAAATTTCTCATTACAATTGTGTGATTAGTTGTCATTCATACTTGCTATCAATCAAGACTTAAGAATAGTCTGTAGAAATGATTGTTAGAACAAAATTATTAAAAACTATTATTTTGGCAGTTAACTTTTTTTTTAAAACACAAGATATAAAAGGCCTGTGAAAAAATACTAAGAAATCAACATAAAAAGAAACATATTCAGATAATTAATCGGTTAGAAATATTATTAGTATATGTAACTTAGTAGTTGCTAGAGCATAGAGTAAAATGCTTTGTGGTATAAGTTCAATGCTCTGAGCTCAAATCCCACTGTGATCAACTTTCCCTTTCATCTTTGTCAGCATTTATGAAATAAAGTATCAGTGTAAGACAATGGATTGACAAAATTGTCAGAGCATTGGATGAGATGCCTTGTGGTAGTTTTAGTTCTTTGCCCTCTGAGTTCTCAGGTGGTAGACTTAGTCCGTTGCCTAGTTTAATACAATCACTTGGCCCTTGGGTTTCTTCAATAAAATTCATTCTGGTGCAACCCAGTCTGGTTTTGAGGATAACTTCCTTTATTTCTCCCACCAGTCTTAGAGACCTTGCTCCCTGTCCTTTCCAAATGGGCTAAAAAAAAAGAAAAGAAAAAAAAACAAAAAGGAAGACTGGTTTAGATTTTGAGTGATAAGTGTTCCAGTACATGTAAAATTACTTTGTAGAGCTTTTGCCTTGTAATATTTACTATCTGATGGCACCAGCAGAAAACTCTTTTAGTGTGGATAATTGGTCAGACAAAACTGAGCGTTTCTACAATATTCAGCAACAATCTTATTACTACCCATTCACTGAATAAATTAACTGATTTTGTCTGTATAAGAGAATATTATGATTTACCCTAGATATGTAAAGTTACTTAACTTTTATATCTTCCTTAAGAGATTATGGAAAATTATAAAATATTTTAATGAGCTGGTTTTAATATGCCATTGTTTTAAATACTGAATGTATTTTCCCTTTTGCTGTGTTATGTTTCCAATTACAGCACTTTGGCATGTAATACAATATTCTGGTAAGTTGAATGCTAGTTTTCTATTGGTTTTCTCTTCAGATAATGCTTTATCTCTGAATCACTAACATGAGTTTGTATCTCTTCTTTTTTGATAATCTATTTGTTTTTTTGTATATAACCAAAAAAAAAAAAAAAAAAAAAAAAAAAAAAAAGCTTCAACTTTTTCTCTCCTTGAAATGTTATCTTTAAATCTCCGTTTAAAGAATAATTAAAGGTGAACTTCACTAACTTTTGTATTCTGGCACATAGCAGTTAATGAGTTAACTGTTGAATTTCCTTTGGTTTTGAAAATGATTTCACATATGTTCAGTAAAAATGGGGTAAAAATAACTTAACCAGTATTCCAGAGCTGAAATTGCTGAAAATGTTTTTAATGGAATACTTATGATATTGTTAAACCTATCTTTCCCATGGTGTAAAATAAAGTTCAATGTCAGATGCCATATTTGCTATGTTTATAAATAGGTGCTCAGACTGGGATTGAACTTATAAATTTTTTATTTCATGCAGGACTCCCATTCTCTTATTCAATACACTACAAGGCTAAAGTCTCTGAAATGCAGTATTGTATAAGCAAAAAAATATATTAATGGCATTAAAATATTATTAAACATATCTCTCCTACCAGCAAACCTTTAGCTGCTGCTATTGTCTCTCTTCCATTACTCACCCCCAGCTCTGTCACTTTCTCATCATTTCAACTACATTGCAATTGCTGTGTTTATCCTATCATACTTTCAGTCCTTTCACTTGCACATTCCTTGCCCTGCTTCCATCATTCTCTGCTATTGACCACATTACCTTGAACAAGCAGGGCATAGGAATATGTCAGTCAAGACATGGTTTGTACCCCAGCCCTGTGTATTATACTTCTCCAAGTCATAACAGATGAGTTTAAGATCAGTTGTCCCTAGTCTTCATAGGTGAATCTTATTAAGATTTAGAGAATCCAAAATATGGATGCAAAGTTCCAAATTGAAAAAACCTTGTAATTAGTAAATGTAGCAAAGGCCAATTATTTTGTTATGAAAGAAAATGGGGCTATTCTGCCTTGTGGGAAGTGTCCACACTTGATAAGCAGAAAATGAGTTGGTAGGAATTCCATATAACATAACCAATGTGAACTTGGGTGCATAAGAGGTGGGTAACTGAAAAATAGTACATAGATGGTAGATATACAGAAATAGCTAGCGGAAATATACCCATATACAACACAATTTGTATATGGGTATATGTATAGTTATTTATGGGTGTATAAGTACGTGTGTGTGTGTTCTTTTATTCTTTTGTTTCAGTTATTTGACTGCGGCCATGCTGGAGCACTGCCTTTAGTTGAACAAATCGACACCAACATCAGTCAAGCGATGGTGGTGGTGGTGGTGACACACACACACACACACACACACACACACATGATGGGCTTCTTTCAGTTTCCATCTACCAAATCCACTCACAAGGCTTTGGTTGTTTGATTGGCCTGGGGCTATAGTAGAATACACTTGCCCAAGGTGCCACGCAGTGAGACTGAACCCAGAACCATGTGGTTGGGAAGCAAGCTTCTTAACACACTGCCACTCCTGCGCCTATATATATATCTCTTTGATTCTTTAAATGTGCTGGCCCCCTGATAATTAATCGATATTAATTAATATATTAATATATGACTAATTACCAGATCTTATAATAATATATATATATATATATATATATATATATATATATATATATATATATATATATATGTTAAAAATAGGTGAATTTAACCAGCTGCCTCAACTTTAAGTACCTTATTGAACTGAATCTTGTTATATTACCCCCCCCCCCCCCACTTCTAAATATGAGTATATATATCTGTATTTAGGAGTTTGTTAGATGACCTTATATTTCTATGTATATATGCATACTAAAAAAAAAAAAATATTTTTTCTGTAAATAAAATCAGCCATGTACAAAATAACTTTGTATCAATGACCTTCATCTTAACAGTCAATACTAAAGAATATTACCAACATGACTAAACATATTAAATATGTTCTCCCCCACCTCCTTTCTTCATTTCCTTTTAGTTATGCCGAAATCAAAACTTTCTCTTTTTCTCCCCCCTCTCTTTGTTACCACTTCAACCCACTACCCCCTGACAACAATTACAACTATATAAGGAAAATTTCATCTCCGCAAACACTATTTTCAGATGCCTATATTAGCAAAACATTGGAGTAAACAGTCACTATTAATAATAAGAATTATTAAATTCACTGTGTTCATTTTTATATCCATTTTGTTCTCTTTGCTAGCATGGGTTGGACAGGTACTTATTTAAGGCAGCATTTTACGACTGATTATCCTTCTTGTCATCAGCTTTTACCTGTTTGTTAAGTAGGTATTTCTATCCCACTAGACTTTGAAAATGTAGAGCTAAAGGATTATTGTTCATGGGGATTGTAAATATGACTTCACTGCTTTTTGTTTGAACGACTTCATGCAGTCGGAAATGTCAACATTCATGTATACACATATGCATTATGTGAGTATGTATGTATATATATATATATATATATATATATATATATATATATATATATATATATATATATATATATTTAATTATGTGTATTTCTTCTATCTTAATGAATAAAAATTCTTCTGATAGAATAAATGGGTTAATAGAAACCAATGTAGCAAAGAACACAAAATAACTGGTTTAGTTCCTGTTTTTAAGGCAGGAACTCCTTGAAATTTTGGGTATTTGAGTATATTTAAGAATTTAAGGAATGGAGAAAACGTATGTTATAATTGCATACTTTATTCCTACATATGTTTCAAAGGATTACAACCTGTGTGATCCATAGGGATCTTTGATATTAAAATTGTAACCTTCTCATCAGGGAAAGCATGGGAATCATCTTAAATGTAAAATTCTTATATATATATATATATATATATATATATATATATATATATATATATATATATATATATATATATATATATATATAGTGGCACCTGCATTACAGAAGTTGTCTTGCCCTTGCCAAGACTAAAGGGTGGTCCTCTCAACCCTACATTATCTCTGTTCATTCAATCACCAGCCATTTTACACAGTGTCACAAATGTATTTTATTAAGGCACCGGCACAGAGTGAGGCTACCTTGTATCTTTTAAAACTGAAGAAACTCTACTGATATATGATGCGTTTGTTTACTCAAATAACTGAAAGTGTGGCCTGAAGAAGGATCAGTGAGAGAAGAACCATGATGTACGTATGTGTGAAGATAGCAAAAGTATGGTGGTAGAAACAGAATAATACATTGTCCTCAAAGTATGGTAGAAAGTGATGGATAGTGGTAGAAGTGAACAATGGTGTGACAGCTGTTAAGGGAATAATAACAAGAAGTATGGAAAGGTTACTGATAGGGAGTACCAGGTAACTTGACTAACACTAGCAGCATAATATAGTCTACAGAGAGGAAGATAAGAGGGTATCAGAGAGGCAAGAGGAGGGGAGTTTTGACAAGGACATATTGGATAATAGGCCCAAATATGTGCGTGCGCACATACGTCTCCCAGCCTCCATCACTTCTGCTATTAACCATTTGATTTGTTATACTTAAGTGGGTGAATGTCACCAATCAACATGGTTTTTAGTCAACTCCCTGGTGAGACACATCGTCTCGAGGTTAGTCTTCACTACCTTGTCCGATGATTTGGTCTCCCTCTTCTGTTCATTTCAAACACTTGGCCCTTTATAATGCAGCTATATATTATGCATCATATTGCCCATATCGACATAGTCTTCTCTCTTGCATATCACGTCTGATACCTTTAATATCCAGTTTTTCTCTCAGTTCATTTGTACTCCAGCCTTCATTCACTCTAACATTACACATCCGATGGAGCATGCTTACTTCGTTTCTTTCTAGCCTTTGTAAATCCTCTGCATTCAAGACTCCTTTCTCGCTACCATGCAGCTATACAGTTTGTACACAAAGATCTGTTTCCACTGCTAATTAGGCCACTTGAGCATCAAAAGCTATCAACTATTTCTAGGGAGTTTCCTGGTTATTTGAGAGATTTTATTTGCCTTGTGGTCTTATTGTCCTTGTCATCTGCCACATATAAAAATAAAACTTCCCTTCATTAACTTTTGTGATTCCACTAATACCATAATTTAGACTGGGCACAGCATATGGCATTTCTTCCCATTTCTTTTTGCTGTATCAAACAAGAGCATTTCCTTGACCGAAGAAATCTGTCTTCTTTGCTAAATTTATTTTGCAGTCTCCCTTTTCTAGGTTATGCTTTCACATCAAGAATTTTGCCTTTCGTCCCACTACAGATTTAACTATAAGGACTAGGTCTTCATGTTGGAGTTCTCATGATTAGCTGGTCTTGAACTACTCGATTGCGACCTGGAGCAGTATGACGGGAATTGAGATCTGTGCCCTGGTGTACTCTTATCTGCAGGCTGAATTTGTTGGTGTATTCAGTACTGACTTTCACTTTACTGACTAGACCTTTGTGCATGGCTTGTACAGTCCTTACATGCCATTTATCTATTCCTCACTTTCTCAGTGACCATCTGGTCGTAATCATAGAGACAGTTAGCAAAGGCCTTCATGTCAATTAATACTAGGCACAGCAGCTTGCTCCTGTTTATCTGCTGTTGTTTCACAAGCAAGATGGCATCAATAGTACATCTTCCTGCATCCCATATAGGCAAATTCTCATTTTAAGCAATTGAGCTGTAACTCTTTATGCAACTTAAATAACTTGGTCCAACAATTTTATACTTTTGCAGCTTTTTTTTTTTTGTTAGTTCTAATGCATTTTCTTTGTTCTTATAACAGTTTACAATGAAACTGCTACACCAGTTATTTGTTTATAAAACCCATCCTCCACTATCTGACTGACTCTGTATGATTAGCCTGAACCCTACTCTGCCAGACATTTTAAGCATCTCTGCAATGATTCCTTTTAGACCAAGTTCCTTCTCAGCTTTCATAACAACTTCTATCTATCATACTACAATCAACTTGACTGGTTGGTTTCTGATCTGTTGCATCTAGGCTGGGAAAAACCCTCTCTCTTCCATGCATCCTCTTCATGCAGCAGCCTTTCATCATAGCACTTTGATTCCTCTTACTTTTCAATGTCCGAGTAAGTGTGCTGTTATCGTTCTGTACACACTTCCTCACTATGGTATCTCTTCATTGCCTCTAATACATTGCCTTGCAATCCAGGACATTTCACTCCTAGTGCTGCAGAACATTGGCAAACCTCTTACCTTCTGATTCACCCCTTTCTAAGTACACCTGGTATTTAGCTTTTCTACTAACTGCTTGGTATATTTCTCTGCTGTTTCCCTTCACCAGCCTCTCCACCTGCATCACTTAGCTTTTTTGGCTCTACACATACACACTGTATGTGTATTATGTATGTTCATTTGTGTGTGTATACTTGTGTGTATACATATGTATATTGATGGTGATGATGTAGGATATGTGTATGTGTACATGTATAATGATGATGATGTAGGATATATATGTATGTGTATGTGTGTGTGTGTGTGTGTGTGTGTATACATGTGAATTACGATTGCATGTATATCAAGGTGTTCAGGCAAAATTTGATTGTGTGCATAAAAGGAAAAGAAAACACAGTATCCCATTCAAAAATAGAAGTATTTTAAGAAATCAAAATATATCAACCAGATTATGACTGGGAAATAAGTTTAATCAAAGTAGCTGCCTTCAACTACCACCACAGCTTGAACACAGCTCTGGAACCTGGTTCAGGCATTCCTCACTGTGTCCCTGGCAAGATCTTCATAAACCTCCTTGATCTTGGCCATCGGTTTGGCCTTGGTAATGCAGGCAGAGTAGTTGGTGTATTTCTCAGCCAAATCCTGCTGCTACAAATATGGTTTTCCGGCAGCAACCCTCTCCAGCTAGGATTTGATCACAGTTCCCAGCAGATTCACATAACTATCTGATTGAACCTAAGTCGCTGTTGAAAGATGTGGGGTTGCATGACATCACCCTCACTGGAGACGCACTCAAGTCCATCACATTTTGGAGTGACTTGGTTTTCATGATGTCCATATCATGTCCTACACCTTTTACTGTTTCCACAAAACATTGAGCAGCAGTCATCATGTTGGCATTTTGATACCTTGTGCAACTTATGATACAGCTGACTCTTATCCAGGTGGCTTACAGTCCTCCATGTCAGCTAACTTTTTCTCAACTGCAACTTTAACTGTTCCTGAAAAAAAAAAAAGATGTAAAAAAAAAAAAAAAATTTTTAGCCTGAACACCCTGCTTGTGATTACTTGTATGTTTGTGTATTTGCATGTATGTGTGAGTGTTTAACTATATCTACATTTGTCTATGCTTCATTGGTGTGAAAAAGAATTTTAAATGGCTTGTTGATGAGGGCCTCCATTTGGTCAGTTCAGGTTCCACAGGTGTTTTAACTATCTTAGTGGGATTCCTCATGTGGTAGAGCAGCAAGGATGCTGGTGTCAGACAACATTTGGTGGATGTGATATTTCAGCTACTTCAGTTTTTACATTAGATGCTTCACTTAGCAGAGCAAGCAAGATGTTTGCATCAATTAGTTAGCACTTTGTAGAATGTAGAACTTCAGTGACAACAGTTATCAAGTGGGGAAGTAACCAATTTGATGGTTTCAGGTTATGTATGAGTTTGCATGACCAGAATGGCCTTTACAGGTAGCAGGAATTACTCACCCTGCCATTGTGCATGGGCCAGCCGGGCCTGGGGTACTCTATTCAACTTATCATTGGTTAGTGACTTGAAATTACCTAAGAGGGTATTCTTCTGATAGCAACAGATTAGGTCAGTTGCGATACTTCAAGCTAGTTGAGTACGTGCAATTTCTGACTGTGGCAGAATTGGCAATTACAAACTCAAGGTAAGTAAGACCCCTATCAAGAATGATCCACATGATGTTAGAGAAGTGATTTCTATCCCCCACAGTCCCTAGATGAAACAGCACAAGGAGTTGGAGATTTCCCTGTTCATACACTTGAAATTATGCATGTTTGTTTGTGTGTGTGTGTGTGTGTGTGTGTGTGTGTGTGTGTGAACATTTAAATGCAAAATCTTCAATATAAAGAAGGTAAAATGATTACTTAATGCTGACCATTGAGTTATAATTATGAAGCTAAAGTTTCAAATATTATTGCTTTGAGTTTAATCTTTCTGATTCTCAAAATCTCAATAATTAAGGTTCTTTTTTTTTATTTAGTCTACTCTGCCAAAGTACAATTGAACAGTGACTCTCAATCACAGACTAACAACGAAGGAAAGCAAATGGACTTTTTAAGACAAAGATATTCTTCAACAGGTGTTTAACCCAAACATGAAATTTGCTACAGGGCTTTTGGTTTTTGAAATATTTTTAGAGATTAAGGGAGAGTACAGCAGTACCTTATAATTTATACTGGCCTATCCTTGCTTTTGTGTATGCTTACAAGCATATTAATAAAGGCAAAGAGACTAAGTTGACATCTTTGCTGAACTGAGAAGATTTTAAAATTGTTGCAGAGTGGGGGTAACTTGGATTCAAAGAAGCAAAAACCCTCTTGACTCTTCTACTCTTGACTCTTCTACTCTTGACTCTCCTACTCTTGACCCAGCAGAACATTGATGATTTGACTACTGGAAGGATTTGCACCAGTAAGTTAACTAATATTGATTTTCAGCTGAGTAGACAAGAACAATATGAAATGCAGTACCTTACTCATGAACATGCTACCAGAAGCCAAGAGTTGAACCCATGACCTTAAGATCAGGAGCCTAACACCTTAACCACTTGGCCACATATACTCCATCTTTATTAAGCAGAACTTTTTAACACTATCACATTAAATCTTAAAAAGAAGTATGGAAATAGTGACCAGAAATACTCATTAGTTGTCAAAAAGAAAATTCACCAATTGACAAGATGCAAAAGTGATGGATAGAATGTAGAAAAGTTTGCCACTTGAAAAGACTGTTGATCTGTGGTCATAAAACAATGAGAACAAGTTACTTTTTTTAATTTCAGCTGCAAGACAGCTAACTAATAGTGATTGTGTTTTGTGATAAATAATACATTAGTAGTAAAAGTCACATCTGAATTTACTTGTTAATTGGCTGTTTTAAGTATTGCTAATTACAGAACTTTAGTTGCACTTGTTTGCCATTTTTGTAGAATTGTCCTTCATATTTATTTGATTGACTTCTTTGTAATAACACTGAATGGCATAATGGAAGTTTTGGAAAAATATAAAAATATTTGGTAAAAAAATATAGAAGTATTTAAGTGGTGTTGGGGAACCAACTTGGTGTGAAAAGTAGCTTGTTAACAAAATGAATGAAATTTGAAATATTTAAATTAAATTATGGCAAGCAATATGTAAATAAGATTAGTTTAAGAAAATTGATGTGTGTGTGTGTGTGTGTGTTTTAATCTTTGTGTGTATGTGTGCTTCTGTGTGTATATGCTTACCTGTGTAGATGTGTGTGAAGGTTGGGTATATATGATTGCATATCTATGTGTATTTGTATCATCATCATCATATGCAACGTAAAATGTGTGGTTAAAATACTTGTTATTACTCAGTGTAACAGTGTAAATAAGAAGTCATAAATATACAGAAGCAGATAGTATTAATTAGTACAAAATAGAATAACATCAGCTGTCTTCCCCTCTTAAATTGGATCTAAACCCTGTGTTCCTACTTTGGGAAAATAAATATATAAATACTGTTGCATTTGAAATGTAATTGATGTTTACTGTGTTAATTATATTTATCAGTCTTGGTGAAAGCTAGAATATTTTTGCCCCAAATTATTTATTCGTTATTTTGTTAGTATACATTGCAGCTATAACTGAAATAGAAACTATAATGTATGAACAGCATTGCAGATTTGAAAGAGTTAAAAATAGTTTCATTTGCTAAGAAAAACTATGTTGTTATGGAGATTCAAGGTGTCAATAGCAATGTCAAATGATTCTACTTTATATGCCTATAAAATGGGTTCAGATTTGTTTCCTAGAGGGGTTAGCAAACTTAGTAAGGTAATAATTGTGGAACAGATTGTTAATGATCACAAGAAACAACACCAAGTTGATTTTGATTTTAGGGAGTACAGAGTAAATGATTTCTCTCTGTCTCATCTAAGTAATGAGAGAAGTGACATGGAAACAAGCAGAGGAATTATTAAGTAAATTCAAAAGAAATTCATAAATAGAAAGTAACATGGATAATAAAGAATGTCCCTTGATTTTCTTATTGTTTTCAGGAATTGAAAAAAGCTAAAATAATTTGCCAGGAGATAGCTTGCAATACAACTCATTTGAAAATCTGTGGCTTTTGTTTTCAGGATTTAAGGAAACCAAAATAGTTTGCTGAAAAAGAAACTGGAGTGGTGTGTGCATGCGCGCGCGTATGTGTGTGTGTGTGTGTGCGTGTGCGTGTGAAATTGCAGCTCATTTTCCTGGTTGTAGAATTTTGATATGTTGCTGATGTCTGTTGTCATTGACATTTTGAAGTGTTTAGGAAACAGGTTTTATTTATTTACTTATTTATTTTAAACTAATGAGGAAATTTCTGTTTTATTGCTATCTGAATGAGATGGCAGAGATGATGAAGCAAGATTTATTACCTGCAGCTTAAGGAAACTATATTAGTATAGTTTGATTTGTAATTTTTTTTTTTTTTTTTTAGATATTTATCTTCCTATTTTTTTGGTGCTATTAAGTTAGACATGACCTGTGCCTATACTGGCTGCAACCTATCAAAAGTTATCAAAGTTATATGGTATATTCTGTAGATATTTATGTTCCAACAAAGGTATGTTGGCGGTGGTGAATTAATTATATTAATGTATTTTTAGCTTTACCTACCTATATTCTCTTGCCACATGGACTATCTCAAGTACATTTTTTTGTTCCTTTTATTTAGCGATAAAAACATCACATATTTTTTCTATGTGTGATACATAAAAGAAGTTTAAATTTTGAGCTTCTTCAAAGTTAATTTTAATGGACATAAAACTGAATAATTATAATTGGAGAAAAAAATTTGCATTTGATTCTTTTTTTCTCTCTCCATAACTTTGGCATTTATCACCAGTATGACAGAAAAAATTCACTTTGAAAGCCTAAATAAGGGTAAAAAGTTTGCATATTATAACTACAAGGGAAAGTCATTTAAAGAGTGGCTTACAAAAGCTGTCGTTGCGCCTATGATAAGGACAGGTCAGTTATCAAATATGAAAAGTGCAAAATTTTAAAATCCTGATATTAAATATTGTTATTGTTATCTCTGAATTAAGATTATATTAATGTTACATGATGAGATGTTATGATCTGTCTCTATGTCTTTGATACTATGTAGTAGTACAACTACATGTAGAACATGCTGGGAAAGAACTTCTATGTGAGCAGTTAGTCTGCTGAGAAATAACAGGCAAATATCTTTCAAATATGTCTGGTGTAAGTGGGGAATCTGGATGGTCATAGTTGTAATATCATTGATTGCAAGTGTGCTCAGCCAGAACCAGTGTTTTCAGCATTGGTTTGTTTAGATTTTAAGAACTACATTAAATGTAAACTGTCCTCGGTCACTGTAGACAGAGCGAGTTTCAAAAATACTTAGGTGCCGAATATTACTTACTTTCCACTATAATAGATTTAGTATATTTATTTCCAAACTTTATTCAAGTTTGGTGCACTCACCAAGCTCTAAAGAGCAAAACACCACCAATGAAACAAATCAGAAATATGGCTTTGATAGGTACAGAATGAATTACCTCTTATTACCAATTAAGTAATTTAGTGAGAAGGTTATATGAGCTGTGTTTATATTCCCGACTTTGCAGTTTAGTAAACATTTATCTGGAAATTTCCTCATAAGATTCTGATCAGTGTGGTAACACAGTCCAGATGTTGGTTGTTTAAAGGAAAATGCCCCAAAATGGAACCATCTTATATGAGTTGGATACAATATCCTTTAAAATATGTAATAGACAACATCAAGAAGTTGTCTGGCTCCATTGGTAATGAACTCTCTTGGCCAGTGACTCACAGCCTTCATGTGTACATCCTTGTGAAGTAATCTTATATGATGACAAGAATTTCAAAATATAAACTGAGTACAAACAGTTTTACAAATTGTCTCATTTAGGAAGATGTAGAGAATAATTGTAGTGATTCTTTTGTCTACATTACATTAATGTAACGTGTAAGAGGTTCATAGTTCTCTGTGAAAATTATTATCAACACAGTGTATTGCTCCACTTACATAATTTACATGCAAAATGTGGTTTGATAGAAAATATTGCGTTGTTTGTATTTATATATAGTGTGTGGCCCAGGTTGTTGGACACAATATGGGTAATATGAGGAGGAGGACAGAAGAGTAAGTTGGTGGCATCTCAGAAGCAGCAGCATAAAAACAACTAGCATCAAGAAACAGAAGTCATTATTATAGCAGTAGAGAAAGCAGAAAAATGAAACATACTTGTGAGCTGTGGGCCAGAGGCTGCAGTATTTCTGAGTGATTTTATGCCAATCAGCAAATTGGCTTTCTCTGGATGCTGTTTAGGATATCTGTGTGCAGCAGTAACATTGCATCAGAACTGGGAGCAGTGACTCCATTGCAGGCCTCAACTGAGCTTTGTAAAATGTCAGTATTGTTAGAGGCTGAAGTTTTTTGTGCTCCTGAAAAGGGCCAGTCTTTAAGATGCAGTCCTAGTCATGTTTTAGCATGTTCTTTTGGCAGGAAAGATATTAAGGCCTTATGTTATCAAGCCAAGCAAAATGCTTGGTGGTATTTCCTTTGTCCAAATATTCTGAGTTCAAATTCTGCCATGGTCGACTTTGCCTTTCATCCTTTCAGGGTTGATAAATTAAAATATGTCAAGTACTGGGGTCGATGTGATTGACTTATCCTCTCCTCACAAATTTCAAGTTACGTGCCTTTAGTAAAAAGGATTATTATTATTATTATTATTATTATTATTATTATTGATGAAAGAGACAAGACTGGCATGATCCCTTAGGAGGATGTTTTTGAGGTCACCAATCATGGAATTGTTGCAGTTTTGGTGTGTGGTGTCTAGATCACATGTCTAGATAACTATGGAAGATTAGAGAGCAATGAAGGGTTGATTCATTTGTGTGTTGGACATGAAAGCAAGTAAGTCGTTCATATCCGAAAGGAAGAGGGTAGAGTGCAAAACTAGATGTGGAAGTATATTGGAATTGACTGAGTGGGACAGAAATAACTGTGCCAGCACATGTGATAGTAAACTGTTAGTAGATGAAGGCCTAGCTGGAGCCCATTGGGTGGAAACTTCGATTGGTGATTCACATGCTCATTATAGCTGGAAATTGCTAAGGATGGTGTTTTTTTCACAGAATTTCTCTGATGAGTGAACCCATGGTGTGTATCACAGGAAAGTAGGTATCTATGGGGTCTGACATTATGGAAACTGTACTAACATAAGGATAGGTATTGGAGTATGTCGTTATTAAATGTCTGTCTCCATCATTTGACAGGATCAGAGGGATTGCCTTTTCTTGAGAATGGAACACTCTAGCATGTTTCCAAAGATCAGTGTAGATTCTTGTAGAGAGTAAGTTATTGAAAACTTTTGATGAGTATATGTATATCTAAGAATGTGTGTGCATGCTTGTGGACGTGTATACACACACACAGACGTACTTAAGGGCTGACCTGGTTTTACAGACATTATGCAGAAATGAATGTGTGAAGTTGATTTGCATTAGATATTAACTGTTGTTATTTGTAATATGATGTGCTTGCAGGGTTTCATGTAGTTATCTCTTCTGGGAAATTATTTTTTTTCCTGTTTACAACTCAAGTGTTTTAATCTTGTCAATCATTATAACACTGTTACTCTAAATAATTCTTACTTACAATCCATGTATTTGTGACCCATCCCACATCAACTCTCTAACTGTACTTATTCTTGCTTTCATGCATACACATATGTACTACTCATTTGAGATTTCACATGCACACACACACACACACACACACACAATGTATATTTAAGTTTGTACACATATACATTAAAATGATTTCCCTCTCCGCAAATGTGCACATGCGCGTGCACACGCGTGGTTATGCATATTTTGTTAATTTTAAAATCTCTGGAGTGTTATTGTTAGTCATGATTTAATAGAAAAACCATTCAAGATGTACATCGCATTTCAAATCATAGTTTAACCCCAAGTCAACCCCCATTGAGTTGATCTCTGATCAAAGGCACTGCAGTTCCAACCATGCAATCTTTTTAAAGGTACACCTAAGACGACATTATCTAAGACAGTGGTGTTGATTTGAATGAGATTTACTGCTACTTCTAGCAGGTTGCACAACATTGTTTCATTGCCGTTGTTGTTTAGTCCTGGATAAACCTTGACCAGGCAAATATATTATCATAGGCATTTGGATTTTGACCATTCCACCCATTTTTCTAGTATCTAGAAACACATTATATAATGTGTTTTAGTTTTTTGTAAGATTGTGGAGTAAGATTTGTGGTAGATAAAGCTACTATTTATTGTGCTTCAAATGTTTGTCTAAAGGCTCTCAATGGTTCGTTGGGTTCTAGTTGATAGTAAAGATAGGTTGAAAAAGTGGACAATCTTGTGAGACAGTTGACTCATGTCATAGATTCAAAGCCATTATGCCCATGCTGTTTTCTTAAACCAGTGCATCTCTATTATCAGGAACCTGTTCCAAATCATCATCTAGGAATGTCACCTGTAATAGACTGCTGTCTTATCTCTGAAAGCATGTATCTCTCATTTGTTCAATACGACTGAAATTTGAGCTGAATTCTATTCTTTTGGAGCCATTTATACTTATTATCTGTTTGTTAAAAACTTTACTTCTTCTGTTGGTTTAGTAGTTCTGACCATGCACAGCTTTATGCACTGCACCTTGTGTTGGTATTTCATGTTGTTTGTTTGTTCTAATATTTACGTTTGATAAAGTTCTGTTATATTGCAATGAATTATCTGCCTTAAAAAGATATATATATATATATATATGTATATATGGGCAATTTATGTTAGGTAAATAGTAAGAATATTTTATTGTTTTATAGGTACATTATAGTATAGATGGATGCATACACATCACTAGTATATCAGATTTGTTTTTGGTATTTAAGATCTGAAGTCTATTTAATATTGAAACTTATGATCATAGTCTGATTGTCAGTGAAATTGCATTGATTGGAAACGAGGAAAATAAGGTAAAATAGAATCAATAGTAATTGGTGTTGTAGCAGAAATGGAAAAAACATAGGACTAAATACTTTTTCAGAATTAATTTTGTTTTCTTTCAGTTTGAGTTCAAAGTTTGCCTCTTACCTTTGATTTTGCATTTCATCTTCCTGGGGTCAGTTAAATGGATACTAGATGTCAAGTGATTAAAATTTCTCCTGTAAACGGGAGGTATTGTGCCATGGTTAAAAAAAGATCATAATAAAATAGTATTCATTGTTGTTTCAAACAAAATTGTGTGAATTTCCTTAGTTTTAGTGCACCAATCTGCTTTTATTTTAAATCAAAGTGCATGGGTTCTTGTGAAAAGTTTTTGTTTGGTACACCACTATAACATAATTTCAGTATGTTCCTTGATATCTCTCTGTTGTATCTTTACTACCATAATTTGCTTTGGTGCTTATTTGTTCTAGAATATTTAGTTTGTACTGATGCAATCGCTGAAAGAAAGCACTTTATGTAAAACCATCTCAAGATATCAGATAAAAAAAAAAAAAAAATCTTTTGAAGCTTCAAGTTGGGGAATATTTTCCATGTAAGAGTTAACGCCAAAACCATATTCTGGGAAGGTTATCTTATCAGACCCTCAAAATATTATGACAGCTAAGAATGAAATAATAAAACCTAGAAATATAACTTTGTTTTCTACAACATAATCTGATATATTGATTGGTGTAAAATTATTTTTCTCAAAGTTTTGAAAAGAAAATAAAAATAAAATTCAATAGTGATGTTCTTAGCTGAATGTTTAGTTGTTGCATTTCTTCTCCCAGGCTTAATGTCCATGAGCGGGAATCCTTAAAGTTGACTGGACTGAGAAGATATATGCTTTGACCATTGAGCCTCAAATGACTCACAAGATGTCAACTGCAAAAGCATATATCTTCTGAGACCAGTCAAGTTTAGGGATTTAATTTCATAGATATTGACCTGCAAGAAGAAATACAATGGCTAAGGAAATATTCAACTGAGAATATAAAAGTTTCAGCATTATTGAATCTTTTTTCCTCTTCAATTTCCTTCAAACTTTGTCTTGACAATATATCACATTATATATGATGTGTCTGAGGCAAGTTTGGCTTTATTTCATTCATTTAACATTTCAATAGTATTCCTATAATGCCTATTGGTGAGCTCTATACATATTTTTCCTGTTATTAAATTAGCAATTGTTCTGTCAGTGGTAAAATGACAGAATATCAGGTTGATTGAATATCTTACATTCTCTGCCTTATTATTTCAAATCCCACTGGGGAGGCGGGGGGGGGGGGGGCTTTAGACTTTTCTTCCTTGCACCAATTTTGAAAATTAAGAATATCATTTTTTTCTTGTTATAACTTAATTTGTAGTGTTTCTATTGAGTATTTAGTCAGATGTTATTTGATGGCACATAAAGGATTTTTTTGGGAAGCTTTGGAATAAATCAATTTATTAAACAGAAACATCAATGTAAATGCTGATTGTTAATATTTAAAAAAAAAAAATAAAAAAGAAGTTGTTTAAAACATATTTTCCTTGCAGGAAGTAGTACTACTGTAGGTAGTAAATAGAATAATTATGATATCTCTTGTGATATCTTTGTTTTAAACCATGAAACTTATTTGTTTGGTTTCCTACCCGACTCTCCTTCTCTATCCGTATCTGCTTTTTGGTACTGTATAACACAAAATAATCTTTCTGCAACGTATACCAATCCAAGTTTTTTTTTCCTAATATATCCTGCTCACCAATATTTACCTATTCAAAGGTTCTCTGGCATGGTGTGCTTTATACTAGACTAATGCAAATAGTTTGTGCACTAGTATTGTTACATAATTCGATAGTAACTAAGAAAATTAGTTTTCAAATTTGAAAAAAAATGTAGCGGGTGATTATTTTCTTTTTTTCTTAATTTTTGCAATAATTATATTGTTTTATAATATTTTACTTCTATCTTTTTACATTCTGAGTTCAAATCCCACCAGGAACAATTTTACCTTCCATCTATGGAGGATTGATAAAATAAATAACTTAAAATGAACATACCAAGACCAATTGTAGGAAAATATACTCACCCTGTCTTTTACATAACTGGCCTTATATAAATATAAAATTGTGTGTGTGGACTGGCAAATAAACTTAATTTTTGCAATATAATGAAACAGAAAAAAAAAAAAACAAAAAAAAAAAACTTCCGTTTTAATTTCATACAAAATTATTGTAAAGTGTATATAACTATTATTTGCATAATTCTGCAGTGACAAGTGTTCTCGTCACAACCCTTGTCAGAAATTTTCTGTGAATTGTGCTAAACCCATAGTCCCATAAGCAACACTTCTGAATATCGCATATTTTGATAAATATGTAAGAATTATTATAATCTCTGAATAATATAGCAATTTTTAAAAATGAAGTTTACTCATAATATACAAACTTCAATCATTTGTGTGGCTTTCTAATACAATTCCATATATAACAACCAATACACTATGCTTTATGATATAATTACGGTTACCTAACTAACTACTCTGCCGTTTATTTCACTATAGCATTGTGGGGCACTATAGCTATTTCTTCACGTTAATACTTAATGGTTTAAAAAATAATAGAGACATCTGTTTTCTTTATTTTTAATGAGTTTTAAATCCTGTGCTGGATGCTACTGAAATAAAGGTAAATAATGTTCCATGACTGCACTCAAATTTTACAGAGACCATTCTTATTTCATGGCATTTAAAGAAACATTAAAAAAAAAATTTATAAAAGAAAACATTACTTCATAAGCCATTTTTTGTTTTTACTTAATTTCATTTTGTTCATATATACACATTTGTGTATGTGTGTGTATGTACAAATAAAATATAAATATATATTCATTCTCTGTGTCATTTACTTCTAGGGAGAATATGCCAAGCCATTTTAAAGTCAAAGAATACTGCCCTATGGTATTTCGGAACCTTCGAGAACGTTTTAGTGTGGATGACATTGATTATATGGTGAGTGCTGTATTTCTTAGTGATCATTTATTTCAGTGACATGATGTATTTTGTTTCTTTAATTACAGTGCAATGCCCACTCTCCAGAATATCTATGATTGATAGCAATGGTCTTGGCAATACCTTAGGTGAAGTCTTAACATTCACCAAGGTTAACTTTGCCTTTTATCCTTTCAGGGTCGATAAATTAAATACCAATTGTATACTGGGGTTGATCTAATCAACTGACCTACTCCCCCAAAATTTCGGGTTTTGTGCCTAGGGTAGAAAAGATTATATTTCAGTTCCATGTTTCATTATAAAATGTAATAAACTAGTGAGTAGCTTGTTCCCCAGTTCAAATGTGCATCAAGTATCATCATCATCATCATCATCATCGTTTAACGTCCGCTTTCCATGCTAGCATGGGTTGGACGATTTGACTGAGGACTGGTGAAACCGGATGGCAACACCAGGCTCCAATCTAATTTGGCAGAGTTTCTACAGCTGGATGCCCTTCCTAACGCCAACCACTCAGAGAGTGTAGTGGGTGCTTTTACGTGTCACCCGCACGAAAACGGCCACGCTCGAAATGGTGTCTTTTATGTGCCACCCGCACAAGAGCCAGTCCTTGGATAATAACATTGCAGTAATATCTTAGTGTTGTATGTCAAATAAAGTTTTGATATTTTGATAGCAATTAAAGTGGTGAGCTAGCAGAATTGTTAATATGCTTAGCAGCATTTTGCCTGTGTTTATGTTCTGAGTTCCAGTTCTGCTGAAGGGTTGACTTTGGAGTTGACAAAATAAGTACCGGTTGAGTACTGGAGTTGATACAACTGGACTTACTGTGTCTCCTGAACTTGCTGGCCTTGTGCCAAAATTTGAAACCAGTATTTTGATAGCAATGATAAATATACATCGTTTTAATCTTAGCAGTTGATATTTTGTAACTTCACGTTACCAGCGTCGCCTTCCCGGTACTTGTGCCGGTGGCACGTGAAAAGACATTTGAGCAAGATCGTTGCTTGTGCCACTGGACTGGCTCCTGTGCAGGTAGCACGTAAAATACACCATTTCAAGCGTGGCCGTTGCCAGTACCTCCTGACTGGCCTTCGTGCCGGTGGCATGTAAAAGCACCCACTACACTCTCAGAGTGGTTGGCGTTAGGAAGGGCATCCAGCCGTAGAAACTCTGCCAAATCAGATTGGAACCTGGTCTAGCCATCTGGCTCACCAGTCCTCAGTCAAATCGTCCAACCCATGCTAGCATGGAAAGCAGACGTTAAATGATGATGATGATGATGATGTTCTAGGACTTCTGTATGTCAAAAGCATTGAGCCCTCCACTATAGTGAGATTAAAGAAAAAAAGAATTTTAGCTTTACATCTATCATTTTTTTCAGCCACAAGACCTTTTGATGTTCAACTGCTATGAATTTTTTGTGATTAACCACTATTGTCTGACCATCATTTTAGATTTGACTATTTTGTCTTTTCCCGAGCATGTTATATTGTCATCTTAGTTATTGTGTATATTAAGTCACTGAGCAGTGCTGCGGATTTGATACACAGAACCTTTGACTCTGCTTCGTCAATTCTTTTTACACCAGCTCCGATTCCAGCACCCCTATTTGTTTTGATTAAATTCTATATTTCTTATATTGATTGAAAGTACCCAACATATATGGCCATTGTGAACTACCAGGTGATTTTTCTTAGCACCTTAAGTTTGGGTTTAAAGGCCATTGCTATCTCATTATCAAGGAAGTTAGAAACAATTTTACAAAGATAAAATTTTAAAATAAGGATCGGTTTTATCAAAAAAGAAGACTGCAAAGTTAAAGGGTATGTGAAAGAAATAAACTATAAAAATACTGTGAAAGAATATCTTTTTTCCCCAGATCAGAAATCTAAAATACATCAAAGTAAAATGAAAAAAATAAAAATCTAAACCAACTTAGCAAATGGTTATTTTAGAAGAAATGACCCTTTGTTATATTTTAAATTTACTTAAGTTTTATATTCAAACAATACAAAAAGATGTTTAAATACAAAATGTAAGTGAATTACAACATAAAAGATTTTGAAAGATTGAAAATTTTTCCTGACAAAATTTATCAAAAAAATATTGTAGAAAAGAAGTTAAATAAAAAACCCAAATCCATAATTTGCATTTTGTTGTTAGAAGCAGAGTTGCCCCTACCAGATCGATCCTCTTTCATAGAATCCCTTAGATCTGATTTATTTTTAGTACAGACAAAAATTGTTAAATTTGTAGTATATTGTAATTTTACATTTAGTCAGTCAGTTGGGATTTGTTTTTTGCTGATTCTAACTCTGACATCAATAACTCAATAATTACTTCCATCCGGTTCCATAACTCAGTGCAGATTGGCTGTTATTTCTAGCTCATCCTTCAATCACATAGGCTTATTGGGATACTCTTGTCCATAGGCTGGCATACTCGAATGTACAAAATATAGTCAATTTTTCAATCATAAAATTTATTCAATACTCGTATGCCTCTTTGCAACATAGGTCGCATTTCCAATACGACTTAAAATGGTTAAACTCAAACAGAAAATCGTCCAGCACTTGCCATTTGAATGTAAATTTTGTTTTCACTATAAAACACATATTGCTAGGTTTGTACCACCCCCTTGAAACCCCACTACACTCTAGCTGAAAAATAAAGAATACCACATAAGTAATATAAAGTCCTAAATTCAGTGGTAGCGTTAATGATGTTACGTGTTAACTTAATGTGTTAAACTTATCTTTATTAATGTATATCGAATTATACATAAATATATACAAGATCTACACAAACATAAGAGTCAGAACTTGTGATCCGCCTGCAGACCTTTTCTTTTGGAAATCTTTGGCCACTGCACTAAAAAGTTTCTCCACCCCTGATGTAGAGACTACTTCACTGGTTTGCTGTACTTATTGCTTTGTACTCTCATTACCTCTAACTATCCAACCATGAAGTAGTGTAGAGCCTATATTGACCATTGGAATGATTATAGCGATGTTGTTAAGTATACTTTGGTGTAGAGTTAACTGTGGATTTAAGTATATATTTCCCATATTAAACTTGGTGAGGTGTTTATTGGGAGAGTTTTTCTCTTCTATAAAATTAGATCAAAAGATTCCAGAAAATCTGCTGGCACGTGTCTTTGTTTGCTAAAAGTTAAAATACTTTTAATATGATAATAATTATATGTTAAACAAAGCCTTGTGGAGAAAAGAAAAGGAGACTTATGTTGATGTCTTTTGTGAAGACCTCTTTCTTCTATTAGTGAAATCATTTTATAGAGCATCAAAATCAAGGCTAAAAACTAACTAACTAGAATTCTATAGCTGTAATATTGGTTTCTTTTGATGAAGCCAAAGGTCAATGTTTTTGTTTTCTTTTTAGTTGAGTATAGTGAACTGAATTGTCTGTATCATATCACTAGTTCTTAATCTATTGATTGTGGAGTGTTGAAAGGCCATTAACATTGAAAACAATTTAGTCTTGCAATCTACTGTTTCTGTAAACTTTGCTGCCTCTTTCTATGTGAATGATATGAAATATTGATTTGTTCAGATTTATATACCATCTGGATAAACAATTGACAAGGAAGCCCTTACAATGTTGATTGAGCTAGAAATAAGAGCCACATTTTTGACTTAGAAACAAGATGGATATGTAGCATATTATACCCTCTGTAAATAAAAGGACTAGTCCACTACTGATACACATTTATCAAAAGGTCTTGATTAAAGCTGAGCAGCTGGAAGCTGGTATGCATGTGTGATTACAAGGTTTGATTTGCAATCATGTGGTTCTAGCTTTGATCTCACTACACCAGTTCCCTAGGCAAGCATATTCTAATATAGATATGGTGGGTGGACCAACTGAAAAGCTTGGATCAGTGAAATGTGGTAGATAAAACTGTGTGGAAACCTGCCATATACGAATGTGTGTGTGTGTGTGCACACTTACACACACACACACACACACACACATCAGCAAGAAGATTGTTAATGAAGTGATGCATTCAAACAAAAATACCTCATGGTATTTATACCACTCATGTCACGAATGTAGTTCTTTGTGATTCTTTCCTTCAGAAATCCTGTGAACCAGTGACTGGATCATTAAAGCCATAAAACCAACAATGATATTGTTTGTAAAAATGCATTATGTAAAATAAACAATCATTAACAACTACTGACAATGTAATTTGCAAATAGAAATGTTGGAAGGTGTTATTTTTTCTTTCTGTTGCTCTTTATGCTAAAGTAGTTGTTTTTTGTGTTAGTTATGTTGTATTATGTGGTGTGATTCTTTTTTTTCCTTCATCTTTTACTTGTTTAAGTCATTGGACTGCACCCATGCTGGTGTGTGCATGCTCACACACACACACACACACACACACACACACAATGCACTTCCACACAGTTTCTGTCTATTAAATTGACTCCCAAGGCATTGATCAGCCTGGAACTTTGGATGCCCTTCCTAATGCCAACCACTTCACAAAGTGTACTGGGTGCTTTTTATGTGGCACCAGTGCAGTCACCAGGTTACGAGCAAGACAAAACCCACCTCATTCTAAGTTTTCACTTTGTCATTACTGTCTCATAATATATCTAAAACATCAAGAATTATTAATGAGAAGTGTTATAAGGTTCACAAATCTATTGTTATATGATCTTTCAATCTAATCTCATGTTACTTAACCTTTTTCCTCCTCATTATGTAAGTTTTATTAAAATAAGTATTGTTCATGCACAGAAATTTTGCTCTTTTGAATTTGGAAATAATTTTGGAAGGAGATCAACACTTAAATAGTCTAAGTTCCTACATCTTCTATTTAACCTTTCTAACTTATCCTTAAATGTAATGTCTTTCTCCTGTTTTCTGGATTTACCCAAACTCGAGATAGTATTGAAAGAATATTTTAAAATTCTTGACCTATATACTCAGTACTGTTTGATACATCCATTATGATGCACTCAAAATTGTGAAGTTTTGCAAATAGTATTACCCAGTGCAAGACACATTCAATTGGATTTCTTCAGTTTGGTCATGAATATCTAAAGGAACTGCACTTCTTTCTATGTTTGATACAATGTATGTAGTCTGCCAAAGATAAATCTTTATTTATATATTTTCCTTCATCAGTACTGAGCCATAATATCCTTACAATGTTGCAGTGCTTTTGTTTTAAAAACTTAATTCTTTATCTTCAGTCATCAAAGTTTTGATATTTGAAGATTATTGGAATTGCTATTCTTTGTTTCACATTGGAAAAATTACCATTCTATTTGCATTGTAAATCTCACCTTTAAACTATTACATGAGAGAGACTTGGTGGTAAATCAAAATATAAACACAGTACACTGTTGCCTGGTTTTGTTTTCCAAGTGGTGCAATTTCTTTTACTGTATCAGTATTCTTGCGCAATGGTTGAGTAAAGTTGTTAAACCATCAGTCAGAGACTTAAAAACATTTTCCTACATCTCTTTAAATTTTCAGTTTAATTCCAGCCACTGTGAATTTTCACCTTTTCCTGGAAATCAATAACATAAAGTACTAGTCAAGTGCTGACTTACTTTAATTCACTGAGTCCCCTATATTCCTTGTGCTAATGTTAGAAATTATTTTTTTTTGAAATTTCATGTGTGGTATAATTTCATATTTGTTCTTCAAGAAACCATGTCTAATAAGAAATTTTCAAAAAAATTATTTTACATACATCTTAAAGAAATGAGAATAAAATAATATTTTACATTAGTCATGAAAAGAATTCTGCAGTGGAGGAAATTTAAAATTAATTTTGGTAATTTCTAATGATGCTGTATTGACTTTACCATTTATCCATTTATATTTTCCTCAAAAATATTTTCCTAAAATTTCCCCCCAATCTTTTCCAATCATCCCCGGCACACCACTGTAAGTGCATTTGTCTTTTATGCACACCAATGCATACATTAGCTATAATCACTTTCTAATCTCATTTTTACCTCCCTCAGTTATTCGTTGCTTATCTCTTCCCGCCCAATTGCTTGTCTACCCTTCTCATTTCTTCCAATTGCTTATCCAACCTTCACATTTGCTCAGATGCTTATCTAGCCTGCCTGTCCCCTCCAGTTGCTTGTCTACTCTTATAACCCTCTCCTGCTGCTCATCTACACTTCTCGTTGCTTATCCACCCTGCTTATTCCCTTCAGCTCAAATTCTCTATTTTCATTGCTACCATTCATTGTTACACTTGAAAAGACAGCTGACTCTTCATAAGGAAAGAAAATAACATAATCACCAACACAGCCAGAAGTTCTTTGTACTTTACCATCAATCATAGAAACTGTGTTATCATTTGCTATAATTTTAGCTTTAATTAGTGTGCTCTAGTCATAGAACAATGTCTGCTTTTAGTAAACTTTTAAAACAGTACAAAGTCTTCAGTGCTCTTATACATTTGAAGTGCTGATTTCCCATCAAACTTAATATTTCCACTTTTCTGTTTATTTGATCATTGCTGCACTATCTATATAATAATTTATCTCTCATAAAATGTAACAAAACAAATGAAATGAAAAAAAAACAAAATCTTGTCTCTTTCATCTCTTTATGTTTAGAAATATTCTCAACTATTTTCTTTTAGCACAGATTTACTATGTATTCATCTATTTTCAACCTGTCATATCATTTGTTCAAAAAACAATGTTTCCAACTGCCTGTTTATTTTCAAACTGTTTTATTTACTCCAGTGTCAATTCCATTTCTAAAATTATTCAGTTTCATTTCTTAATTTTCAGAATTCCTTGACAAAGCAGCCTGTTGAGATGGATTCACCTGGTCGTAGTGGTGCCCGCATGCTATTGTCACAAGATAAGAAATATTTTATCAAGACATTGGTCAGCGAAGAAGTTGAACAGATGCATCATATTTTGAAACAGTATCACTCAGTAAGTTTCTTAGCTAGAGAGAGAGAGAGAGAGAGAGAGAGAGAGAGGGGGAGAGAGTTTTTTTAATTTAAATTTAGATATTTATTAAATGTAGCCTTTTGTATTCTGCCATCCCCTTAAATGACACTATGTAATACTTTCAAAAAAATTTGTTTGATAAGAAATCAGTAAGAGCTAATACTGAAGGGTCTGAGTGTGACACCCCTTTGGGCACTTTTTGCTTCAAGTCATTTGTCCAGGGTAACTTTTAGCACCTTATAACAATGCTTATTGCATCATAGAAAATATCAGTCCGAGACAATTTTGCTCTCTATATATGCATCAAGAATTTTGATTGAGCAAGCATAATTCATAAGAATTTGTTATTTAGCCCTAAATCTGCATTAACTGAGTAAACCTTATGATCAAAGACATTCCATCCAAAACCATATTAGGAAACAGATTGTCAAATGTGTGTGTGTTTTTTGTTCTTTTTTTTTTAAAGAGAGTAGGGTTATTTGAGGGAATTTGGTTACTACATCTAGTTGGTTGAATGGCTACATAGGGGCTCCCTCATTGGTTTATAGGTTTTTGTTATTTGTTAGGCTCAACTTCACATGCTTACAGTACCATTTGACAGGTACACTGCTCCACTCAGATACCTCATCTGGCATTGTCCTTGACTAAAAGTTAGATTCAGGTGTTGTACAGGTGTACAACCAGGCCTGTACTTCAATGTTTCTGTTTCATTAATCAAAAGTAGCCATTGATGGAAGAGACAATGATTGGTGGGCTAACAATGTGAAGAATTCTGGTAAAGATGGTGTAATATTCAATTTATCAGTGGTTTCTCTTCTGTTCCTATTTTGACAAAGTGAAGACCGAATCATAATAAACAAATCTGTGAATTCCAGTGAAATTTTCCCCACGAAAATATAGGCATTAACCAATAAAGAAGTCTTGTAGTGTAAAGAGTTAGATATTAGATATTATTTGATTGTCAGTTATTGTATCATAGGGAAAATATAGTACTTTCCGTTTATTGACAGCCAGTTTCTTATTTACTGAAGGATTATAAATTATCTTAGTGAGACAGGTGTAATAGTCAATCAGCAGACTTTCAGAATAGTTACCACTACCTCATAGAGAAAGAAAGGGCTTGGAATTGAGTGATTGTTTCCTTCTGTGAAAGAAATTTTTGTCCAAGACATTAAACTTTTAAATATTTTTGTCTTCCAATTCCATGCCCTTCTTTTGGTAAACTTTCACTGGTACTTTTTTCTATGAAGTAGTGATAGCTATTCCAAAAGTCCACCAATCAACTATTACATCTGGTTCATGATTGTGATAGTTTATTTAATAATCCTTGGCTGTTGACAATAGGTTTGTACAGAAAATATTCAAAAATATAGAAAGATAGGCAGAAAACTAAGGCACAGTCCCTGATTGGCCTCTGATGACTGCACCAAGTGAAAACCAGCTCCAAACTCGACAATCATCCCTCTGACATTGAAGTAGCAAAAGCCATTAAGCAACTATCCTGTGGCAAAGCTTTTGGATCAAATGCCATACCAGCAGAAATTTAGGAGCCATTCTTCAACAAAAGTTGATGCAAATATTCTTATCTTTATGGAACCAAGAAATTCAAAGCTGCTTCAATAATTCACATCTACAAGTACAACCATTATGGCCTCTGCCTATTGTTCACTGCTAGGAAGATCTTTGCCAGAGTTCTGAAGTATCTCATCAAACACCTTGAGAAGAGCCTGCTCTCAGAGAGTTCTTGTAGTTTCCAAAAGAGCTATGGCTCCATAAACAGGGCATTTACTGTGAGACAACAACAGGAGAAATACTAAGAACTACACCAATATCTATACACCACATTTGTACATATAACCAAGGCATTTGACACTGTGAGCTATAAAAGTCTCTGGATGATTATGCCTACATTTAGCTACTCGGATAAATCAACCATCCATTATCAGGCCTGTTTCACAATGGTTCAAAGGCTCATGTCCTTGATGATGATGATGATGATAATGATGAAACATTAGCAGACTTTCCAGTCAGCAATACTGTACAACAGAATCATATACTAGCTTTAACACTGTTCAGTATGATGTTCTAAGCAGTGCTTACAGATGCCGTCAGAGATAACTCTGCAGGTGTATGTATCCATTACTGAATAGATGGCAGCTATCATAATCTCACATGCTTCAAAGCTGAATGTGCTGTCCAAACCATCACTGTCTGTGAACTCCTCTTTGCAGATAATTCTATACTGAATGTCACCACTACAACTCAAGGGAAAATATTGACTGCATTTAAATATGTATAATCAATTAATGAGTTAGCATTTAATTTTTTTATTATTATTATTATTTAAAGAGGGTTGCAGATTAGCAGACTACTTAAGAGTGCCTTATGGTATTCGTTTTGGTTTTTTATGCTTTGCCAGAGCCAGCTTTGAACTTCATCCCTCTGAGGGGATCAATAAAATAAGTACCAGTCAACTGCTGAAATGGGATTCATCAACTTAGCCTCTCCTTGCTAAATTTCTAGCCTTATACCTGTTAGAATCTACTACTGCTACTGCTGCTGCTGCTACTACTACTACTACTACTACTACTACTACTACTACTACTACTACTACTACTACTACTGTTGCTGCTGCTGCTGAGGCTAACAGAATTGTTAGTCCATTGAATAAAATGCTTAGTGGTAGTTCTTCTAGCTCTTTATGTGTTGGGCTCGAATCCTGCTGAGGTCAGCTTTGCCTTTCATCCTTTCAGGGCCAGTAAAATAAAGCAGTAGTCAAATACTAAGTTCTATGTAATTGACTTACCCATTTCCCTTAAAATTGCTAACCTTATGCCAAAACTTGAGACATTTATTATTAATTATTGTTATTTAAAGAATACTAAATATTTCATTTATTACCATGTCTGTCACTTAGTTTCATTGTGGCATCAAGCATTAATATCTAGTTACAGATTCATAACAATGTTATTAGAAAAAACGAAAAGGATTTTATGATTGTTATATGACATTCAATTTTATCATTATTTTTTAATCAAAGATTTTCTTTAGTGCAACCAAACTAAAAAATATCCACTCTGACAATGTAAATCCTCCGCATAACTGAAATTACTCTAACAGCAACTTATACTCACTTAAAGGACATTGCATAACCAAGAACATACCCACAAGGCTACATTGATTAGTTTCATGGTTTTGTTTCTATATTGGCTTCAATGCATGTATCTATAAACAAAGATGTTACCAACAGGTCTTTTCACTTAACGCCCTGCTCCTCACAGAAAAAGCTAGTACTTCCACAATCAAAATATTTATAGCTTCTCAAAGACTAAACAAATTTTAACATTTCATAGAAGATTCTGTCAAGGGTCAAATCATACAAATGAAATTAAAAAAACAAAACAAAACAAAGTGTGCCAACTTTGCATATTAGAAAACACCAAGATATTCTTTACAAAGCAATTATTAAGTAGTTCAGGACTCATCTCATCTATTAAGTACAACACTTGTACATAATTCATTGCAACATTTCAAACCCTTAGACTTCTTAAACATGTAAATCCTTACAGCTGAATATAATTAGTAATCTTCTGTAGCCCAAATGTTTTATGTTTAGTCATACGGTAGTTGATTACATAAAATTCTTCAAACTACTATAGCAGATAAGTAACAGCAGTCTGTCATTTCCTGTTTATCACAGGCACACTATACCTGGAATATTAATACAATAGGAAAGTGATACACTGCATGGCTACATAAGCTCTCAGTATATGATGACCTCACTGCATTTCCTCCCTTTTGTTTGTTCAACCATTACTATTCCCTTCCACCTCTCGTTATACCTGCATTCAGTACTACCTTCCACACTTAAAAAAAACTAAACTGCTATAATTAGATAAAATTTTGTCTTTTTTGAGAAGTTACTTTTAATGGTGAAACTTCACAAACTAAGCAATCGCATTTGATATTAAATATTTTGAATGTTTATGTCTTGCATACTTTGATTGAAACCATGCTGAACCACAAGCAGTGAAGTTTGTCATTTCCCTGTCAACAACAAATTGTCTGCAGATACATAGATGATATGTTTATACCTAATTATGGTTTCTTTGAATTTTTACTCAGATAAAATATACTCTAGTGAGCTTATAGCCACCAGAAATGGTAATAATATAAAAAATATTAGTTATTTAGATGTCATTTGAGTAATTAAAGGTAATAATGAAATATGTACTGACATTTATAATAAAACAAATTTTGATTTCCAAGTGGCTTCAGTGCCATGGGTCAGTAGTAAAATTCTTTCTTTTATTGGTTATGGTGTTTTTGCAGGGCAAATTGTTAGATATAGTACTTTTATTAATAATGCTAATAAATTTTTGGAAAGAATAAATTAACTGTTAAGGCATTTAGTAAAACAAGGGTATAAATATGGTAAGTTGGTTAAAACTTTTAATCGCTGTTTAGGTGGGAACCTTGTAATTTTATATAAATATTGGGTAATATCTAGTCTTCAGCTTAGCAAATATTTAAGGATTTGAAAGGTTTACGATTCGAGTTATTTGCTTACTATGTCACCAATATTGAGACAGTTGAGAAAGTAATTACACACTGTGTCATAAATATTTAGTTGGCCTTTTAAATTCTTGGTGAAGGAACCTTGTGTTTGATTAAACATGTAAGTGTTAATACTTGTAGTTTTATTAAACAGTTTAATTAGCTTTAAACATAGCAAGATTTATAATAATAGTTAATTAGAAGTACTTTTATTAGTTCTTATTTAATGAAATTTAATGTTTATATTAGTTATTGGTAATTTAATATTATAGCGTGTAGTGGTGATATAGTAATGAGTATGTAGTGTTTTATTATTAACTTTCGAATGATGAAACAATGTATTTCACTCATAAAAATATTAAATTAATTTCTTATTTCTGTATTGCCCACAAGGGGCTAAACATAGAGGGGACAAAGAAGGACAGACAAAGGGATTAAGTCGATTACATCGACCCACAGTGCATAACTGGTACTTAATTTATCGACCCCAAAAGGATGAAAGGCAAAGTTGACCTTGGCGGAATTTGAACTCAGAATGTAACGGCAGATGAATACCGTTAAGCATTTCACCCGGAGTGCTAACGTTTCTGCCAGCTCGCCCGCCTTTTAAATTAATTTGTATCATGTTTTGTTTTGGAGAGATTTTTATAAGACTTTAACTTTCATTATAGTAATATCTATGGAAGACCGGTGGGATTATTATTTGTATGGACTTAAAGATTGGTTGCAGTTTAGCATATAATTTTGTTATTGCAGTTTACTATTAATACAGATACAATGTACATTGCTTTGTATGTCCCTTTGTTGTAGTTTCATTAAAGTTAGTGTTTAATCCTGCCTATATATTGATTGATTGAAATAATGTGGTTATTAAGCTTTAACTTTTATATCGTACTACAGAAGATGGTACGGATTATAATTTTGTATGGCTTAATAGAGTTGTTGTTGTTGTTGTTTAGTTACTTGTTTAGGAGTGGTTGTATTTACTTATTGAATTTATTTATTGATATGGTTGGTACACAGGGTAAATGTGTTTGAAAGTTGTGGTTTCTTTGTTCCCAAACAACACTTATTTTAGTGCTGTTGACACTGTCGGATTGAATGGTAATGCCCAGGTGTCGAAACCATAATGATATCCGTGGGGCAGCCGATGATGGAGGTATGTTGGATTGTTGGTATGGCTGTGGAATAGTATTATAACACATCCTTTTGATATATATAAAGAACACAAATGGCATTTAAGATTTATGACAGCTGTTTCAGTAGAATTTTATTGCTGTATCCATAGATTACATCATAACATAAAATGCACCATCTTGAGGTAAAATTTTAAACAGGCAATATGCCAAGCAGGTGAGATTTCATACATTGAACATGACAAAACTCAATGTGCTTGGATAATATGTATAAAACCCAACACACACAAATGCATGCGTGCGCATGTGTATTTTTCAATGAGGCTTCAGGTCTTAAAATGGAAACTGACAGCTCCTCTACAATTTCCCTTATTTAACCTGAGTATCCAAGGCTAGATTTGTGTCTGAGAAGCCAACCCCAGTATATTAGTCTTGTATATTTTATTAGCTCTTCCGATTGATGGAAAACACAGACTACTACTTCAGTTGCATTTGAATTTAGAATATTAAAAAAAAAAAAAAAAAAAAAAAAATGCCTAAATTATTAGCACATGACTACTTTTGTTGAACTCACTTATTGAAGAAATAACTTGAGTCACTCTCTAGGAATATTTTATTATGTAATTAAAAAAAATATCAGTAATATAATATTGTATGATGTAAATAATAAAAAGTTCCTGTAGTTCGGAAGATAGCAAATGAACATTATCAGATTTATTGTTTGCTAACCCAAGGGGGATAACTTTCACTTTCTGACATTTTACTCTCTCTCTCTCTCTCTCTCTCTCTCTCTCCCTCTCTCCCTCTCTCTCCCCCCCCCCCCTCTCTCTCCCTCCCTCTCTTTCTCTCTCTCTCTCTCTTTCTCTCTCTCTCTCTCTCTCTCTCTCTCTCTCTCTCTCTCTCTCTCTCTCTCTCTCTCTCTCTCTCTCTCTCTCTCTCTCACACACAGTTTTCTTATTCTTTGGTCCGTCAAAGACTAATCATAAATTTTGTCATTGACATCAGAAGTAAATCTCAGGTGAGAACCACTAATATTCAGCAGTGAATAAACTCAGTGTTATTTAACATGGAAGAGTGGATGACCTTGTGATCACAAGTTGTGAATGGACTTGATATTTAACTGAAAGAATATTGATGAAGGAGAATGGGGAAATTAGTGGAGATTAGTTGTTGAAGTGAAATATTAATTATAGTATGGCATTGGATAGTCTAGATGTTGTTGGAATATGTAGGGAGAAGTTTGCTTTATTGATAGAGTGTAGTTTGATCATCTAGGTTGTGTAGTCAATTTTAGCATCATATTAAATGTGTATATTAAGAGAATGAATTGGAATAGCCTCTTACTCCTCTCTTCAGATCCCTGGTAAGAGATCTGAACTCATCACTGTAAGTTAACATAATTAATCTTTTATGCTGCTGTACTGCACCTCATTATGGTATATATTTACAGCCAGGTAGATTGGATTGCTGAGAGTTGGTTGTTTTAGCCATGGAGGTTATTGATGCAAAAAGCAACTATTGGCCTTTAGACAAGTTTAACACCCTGTCAACTTGACCTGTAGTGATTCCTTTAGTTATGTTTGAGGATAATAAGTGGTCAAGCTATGGCGTCAGTATGAATGTTTTTTTTATCTTTCATGGCCTGGTTTGCTTATATGGATCCTAATATTCTAGAAATATTTTGACATAGATTATAACACAAAAGTAATGTTCTAGGTTATCTCTACATCTTATTTTTAAAAAACTATTCCTTTAAAACAAATGTAGATATCAAAACTTGACCTGCTGTACGTTTCTGTAATTTTGTACATTTCTATATTTGCAGTATATTGTTGAAATACATGCACAGACGTTGTTACCGCAATATCTAGGAATGTATCGGATTACTGTCAATGATGTGGAGACTTACCTTGTTGTTTTAAGAAATGTCTTCAGTCCCAGGTTGACCATCCATAAAAAGTATGATCTCAAGGTTGGTAATGTGTATTCTATATCACTGATTTTGTTAGTGCTTTATTATTATATAGAGTATTAATGGTAAACAGAGCTGAACAACTATGACAATGGGTAATGTCACATATAATGCTAACTTTTGCTTGTTATAAATGTTTTCTAGGTTGATACTGCTGGAAGTAATTTTCAGTTGGCTTTTTATTCCTTTGATGAACTTCCTATTCTTACTGAATGCTTCTTAATGTTCTGCATCTGAGAAATGCACATTTAATAATTTTATTTATTTATATATTTAACCAAAAATTATTTTGTGTAATTTTTTTATAAGCTAAGGACACCCTCCAACTTTAAACCTATATATTGAAGTGGAGGATTTCGTGGCTTAAAATCTGCCTACTATGAAATACTTTTCACATTTACATTTATTCCAGGGATCTACTGTTGATCGGCAAGCAAGTGATAAAGAGAAAGTAAGTAGCTCTTATACTATGATTCATTTATTCAGTCTTTTACCGGTTCTGTATTTTTATTGATTCTAGAGATTGAACTGCTAAGTTGTCTCTAGCAGGTATATTAGGTCTCAGTAAAGTGAATAGACAACAAGTCCTTTTGTTGGGTGTCCTACTGATATTGTGCATGTAATAGTCATAATTGTTTCTAATTTAGGCACAAAACCAACAATTTTGAGGGAGTAGGTTAGTCAAGTACCATTGACCTTAATACCTGACTAGTGCTTTATTGTGGCTAGAACTCCTTTGAAAATAGATTTGCTTAGTTAGGGCTAACATGAGACTAAACAAGAAGTATTGACTTCTTGTTTAGTTTCATTTATTGGATATAGTGAGACATAGATTTTACAATTTAGATAAAGATGCAGTTCTATCATGTACATCAATATAGATTAGATAATGTAGTCTTGGTTGTATTGTACCAAAGAAGTAGGATAATGAAAGCTGGGCTGCCTTTGAATTTAAGTTAGCATTGCCTGAGCTGATCTAGAGCTAAACAACTTCAATTGTTACTTATATTATCTGCTAAAAGCAATATGGTTTCTGCTGTATAGATCTTCCAATACTTTTCAAAACTGGCAATTATGATTTTTGGCAAAATTCTGCAAGGCTTCCTGGAAATTCTTATTTTCTACTTAAAACTTAGAAATAAAAAAATAAAGAACTGAAGCATAAATTATTTGTAATCATTGTACAGATTGTTGAAAGGTTTGATTTATTTTGCAGGCAAAAGACCTCCCAACTCTGAAAGATAACGACTTTGTCAATGATGGTGTCATCATACATATTGGAGCTGCAGAAAAAGATATCTTTATGAAGAAGTTGAATGCTGATACTGAAGTAAGTAGGCAAATGGTCTCCGCCCCCTCCTCCCCCTCCCCTCCCCCTCCCCCCTCCCATCCCATCCCCTCCCCTCCCCCCTCCTCCTCCCCTCCCCTCCCCTCCTCCTCCTCCCCTCCTCCTCCCCCCTTTCCCCCTCTCCATCCTCACTTCCCCCCTCCTCTCACCATTTATTGTTACTCTTATCATGGCAGCTGCTGCTGCTCATAATAACTGTTTCAAATTTTGGCACAAGGCCAGCAGTTTTGAGGGGAGTGGGAGTGTCGATTACATTACCCTCAGTGGTTGACTGCTATGTATTTCATCAATCCCCGAAAAATTAAAAGGCTAAGTCAACCACAGTGGAGTTTATAATCCAGAGCATAAAGAACTGGAAGTAATATCACTAGGCATTTTGTCTGACTTGCTAATGATTCTACAAGGTCACTGCCTTAATAATGATAATAATAGTAATCATAACAACAACAACAATAATAACAGCAATTTTGAAGGGAAGGGTAAGTCAATTAAATTCACAGTAGTACTTCATTTGTACTTTATTTTATCGACTCCTGGAAAGATGGCAGGCAAAGTTGATCTTGGTGATGTTTGAACTCAGAATATAAAGAGCTGGAACAAATATCACAAAACATTTAGTCCGACTGGCTATCAACTCTGCCAGTCCCTCAATGATAACAATCTTCAAATATAAGCACAAGGCCAGAAATTTGGGAGGGAGGTTAATTGAATACATTGATCCTATACAATGAATGATTTCTTTTCTAATAATTACATCTTGCTCTTAAACTTGTTTCAGAAGACTATAGACATTAAATTTTGAATATCCCTGTGAAAATTCTGGTGTCCTATCCAGGGGAAATTTTTGTTTCTCAACTGCATAACACCATGTATACTTAGGGTAAAAAAATTGAAAAATTGTATCTCCATCATCATCATCATCATCATAATCATCATCATCATCATCATCATCATTTAACATCCATTGTCCATGCTGGCATGGGTTGGATGCTTTGACCAGGGCTGGCAAGCTGCACCAGGCTCTAGTCTTATTTGTCAGGGTTTCTGCTGCTGGATGCCCTTCCTAATGCCAACCACTTTGCAGAGTGTGCTGAGTGCTTTCCATGTGGTACTGACACAGAACTCTTGAAAACCAATCCTCTTCACCAGCAGGCGTGACCTTAATACCGGGAAGAGACTGCAATTGTTGTTAAGTGTCAGTATTTACTTTTGATTTCTTAGTGTGAAGCAATTGATAGATGATATATCTCTTCCTGGAGGAGATACCAATCCCTTTCTCCTTCACTTCCTCTCTTTCTCTCGAGCAACATTCTCATATCTGGGATAACGGTGCCAAACTCTTTTGGCTCTGTGGGCTGGATTGAAGCATAAGCTAGATCTGGGTTGGAAAGAGTAAATTATTCTTAAAAAACGCTGTTCATAATGTGGGCCAAAGTAAATTGACGAGAAAAGCCTAGATGCATTATAAGAGCTTTAGTAACAATAAAGGGAAAAAAGAATGAGGTGTTTGCAGAATGTGTGGACAGGGACGTGTAGAAAGAAAACTCATCCACACACACACACACACACACACACACACACACATTTATATAACGCAGAGTAGATGGACAGGGACAACTGACGAAGGGTTATACTCTTTATGTTGCATGTCTCGTTTTTCTGTTTGTTTTTTTTTTTCGTTGTTTGAAAAAAGTTCGTTTTCTGTTTTCGTCTTTGTTTTTCATTTCTCATTGTGTTTAATGTTTTTTTGTGATGTCCTGTACCCATATATGCATGTATGTATACATATAGATGTAGGTATGTACATATATGTATGGATATATGCATATATATATATATATATATATATATATATATATATATATATATATATATATATATATATATATATATATATATATCCCAGAGCATAAGTGGAGACAGAAATTCTCCAAATGAATACAGTTTTGAAGATTATTACTTCATTGAAATCTTGCTCTGTTTCACCTGCAAAAGCTTTCAATATCATTCATTTTACTAGAATCAATTTGAACACATGCATAAATTTGGGAAAAAAGAAGGGGAAAATGTTTTTTTGTTCAGCTTAGCATTTATTGACAAAGTGAAGGGAAAATAAGTCACATCTTTTAGTATATGGATTCACAATCTTCTTTTTCAATGATTGAAAATAACAAAACCTAGATCCCATTACACAACTGGTAATTATTTGATCATGCTTGGCAAAACTTGAACTCATAATATCAAGGAATGCAACAAATTACTGAAGTATTTAATTAGCTATTTTACTATTACTTACATTATTAGAGAACCGTAAATTTATGGTGGAGGATTATAATTATGTTGATGTCAGTCCATACTTATTTTATTTGATTTCATTGATTTCCAGTATATGTTATGAATCTACAGAGCTTGTAATGAGACTTGGATTCAGAAATGTAAAACCTCCAACCCTTTTAAAGTTGTTGTTGCTGTCAGAGTTTCCTCTTAGAATTGACTATGTTAATCAAACTTGCATCGACCAATTTTTGTTCTTTGTTGAAGAGAAAGTCTTACTTTACTTCTTTGTTTCTTTCTAGTTTCTTGCCAGTTTACACTTGATGGATTATAGTTTAATTGTTGGTATTCATGACTGTGAGAAAGCTGAACAGGAAGCATTTGAAGCTCAACTAGAAGCCGAAGCAGAGGCGGAAAATGGAGAAAATGCTGATGGGGAAGCTGATGATGGACTTTTAGAGGAGGAAGAAATTAATGATGTGATGGGAAGTGTACCTACTCCACCTGATAGTCCCCAAACATTTGTTGGACAACCATTCACCGGAGAAGTTGATCCCAAAATCGAGATTTTTGGTATAAAAAGTGAGAAAGGTAATAAAAGTATTAAAAATTATTAAAAATTAAACTGTTTTTCTGCTTTTAAGTTTACATTTTTATATATTTGTCACATCTCTCTCCTTTCTCTTTTTGTCTTATATGTATTTATGTATGTGTATATATATATGATATTTCTAAGCATTAACCTAGAACAAAAAAGGAACTCACCCTTCCTCTACTAACACACACACACACACACACACACACACACACACACACACACACACACACACACACACACACACACACACACACACACACACACACACACACACACACACAACTTTGATTTTTAATATTTTGAGAGGATTATAGTGATTTGTATTGGTCTTAATACATGTTTGGTACCTTTATTTTTGATTCTGGTTGGATTTGAACTCTTGTATCTAGAATGTAGAGAACAAAACAAAATATGCATTCACTTATGCCTGCTGCCTTTTCTCATAGTGATTTCTTAGGTCTAGAGCCAAACATTTTCTGGGTGTGTGTAGTCAAAGAATTCAACCCTAGTACTCGACTACTTTTGGGTATATCAACTCAGATAAACTAAATAACATTAAGCTGTTGTAATTTATGATTTTTATAGCGAGTGGGGAAGTGCAGTTGATTCAGCCTGGTACTTAACAATTGCCGAAGGGTGACACAAAAATCAGTACTAACGATAAAAGTTGATCAATGCATTAAGAGAATTACATTATAGCACAAAGTTACATAAATTACAAAAGATTATCTTTGTTTGCAGTGCTCATATTTTGTGGCTGTATTTTGTCTGCTGGGTGGTTGGTGTTAAGAAGGGCATCCAGCTGTGAAAATCCTGCCAAAACAGACACAGAAGTCTGGTGCAGGCTTCTGACTGGCTGGCTCCTGTCAAACTGTCCCACCCATGCCAGCATGGAAAGCGGATGATGATGATGATGATGATCACATGATAATCAAAAGCACTTTGAGAGTTATTGCTTGCATTATTTAAATGTTATAACAAGCCTCACACCAATTTCTGTTGCTGACATGGCAATAATGTTCTAAGTATTGACATAGTAATAGCAAGTGACTGTTGTAAAGAATTACACTGACTTAGTGTTGACTTTTAATCCAACATTATGGCAGATCCTGACCGTGTCCGTATCCACTTTGTAATTTGTACAACAGGTTTTATAAGAATATTCAATGATTACATATAAGGATAGACATACCCATTTTAGAAAATGATAATGCTAGGTTCTGTTAATATGCTTAGTGTATTCTTTGAAAATATATGTTAGCTTGAAGCAATTTTATGTATGTTTTCTAAGAATTATCCTGTTCTTCATGAGTTTCAAAAGAAATGTGTTGATATATTTATCAAACTATGAATAATAACAATAATAAAAATAGTAATAATAATATGCTGAATTTCATTGACCTGTTACTATTTTTTTCTTTTTTTGCAGAAGACAAACAAATCATTTATTTCTTGGCCATGATAGATATCCTTACGAAGTACGGCATGAAGAAACGGACTGCTCAGGCTGCAAAGACTGTAAAACACGGTTCTGGTGCCGAGATCTCAACAGTGCGCCCTGATCAGTATGCCAAGAGGTTCTTGGAATTCATTGAGCGTTCAATTGAGTAGTGGTGGAGAAATACATAAAAGGAGAGAAAAAAAAAAAGCAAAAAAAAAAGATGGTGGGTGACTGGAGGGAGAGGGACTTGGACCATTACCATCCCTCCCTTCCTCTTGTTTTTATTTGTCTGTCTGTCTCTGTCTGTGGTTCTGCAAAAGACACACACAAACAAAACTACATCAGACTATAACTATCTATGTGTTACTGGATGGTGGGTGGAGGGGGTGTCCAATAGAAGCAACCTTTTTTTTTTCCAACTTTTTATTTTGTTATTTCTTCCTCCATCCAAACTTTTTTTGGCAAATGATACACACACACACACACACACACACACACACACACACACACACACACACACACACACACACACACATCTATATATCTACACACAGACATATATACCAATTCACGCATACACTGACTTGTAACTTTAATTACCACCGCGCTCTCTCTCGCTCTCTTCTTATACATGTATGCATATATATATATGTATATGTATATATATATATATATATATATATATATATATATGTATATATATATGTATATGTATATGTATATATATATATATATGTATATATATATATATATCCATATTTAAAATGGTTTTTTTCTCTTTTCAATTTATGAGCCCTCCCCACTCTTTTGTCTCATCACTGCTACTGCTGCAAAAAAAATTAAATAAAAAAAAAATTAGGCAAAAAAGAAACGTAAACTATAAAGCAAAAAACTGACACCCACTCCCTCTTTTAAGAAAGAAAGAAAAAGAAAACAAAGAAAATGATGATTTTTTTCGTTTGTTTTTGTTGTTCCTTCTTTGGATTTTGATAATGGCTGCTGATGCCGATATTTACAAAATGTTCACACTGTTGTTGGGCTGTGGTTGTGGCTACCTGTGTCTTTGTTTCTCCGTTTGTCTGTCTTGTAGATTTGGGTGTCCGTCTGTTTGTATAACCAACAGGTTAGTTTTTTTTCTCTCCCCCCCCCACCCTCAGCTATTTTCTAAGCAGTCAGTTTAATTACAGTAAAACAACACGAAAACGCATGCATTGACCCAGTGATGGAAGCAGCTACACATCTGTTATGTTGTAATAAATCATTATGCAATGTGTACATTAACAAAGTGTACAATAACAGTGTGCTCTGTAGGAAGTACAAGTTTTAAAAATACTG